>NC_045545.1:4573520-4812566 GCF_009769535.1 Thamnophis elegans
TGTAACTAACTTGGCAGGCTGGATTGCTGCCAAGGTTTGTCTGAGTTGCTGCCAAGGTCCTTATCTGTTTGTTTGCTTGGCTTTCAGCCACCAAGATTTTGGTCTTGCTATTAAAGGACATTCTAGTTAAGCTTGTCTCGGCTTTCGTTACTGGATGGAGGAGGGGGTCAGAACACTTGACCATAACATGTCATAATATGTACATGCCACCCAACTATGGGTGAGAAGAGTGCTCTAGCATTAAATGAAACCATAACTTCATCTCATTCTATTTTTAGGTGTGTGATTTTCTGGATAACTTCAGGAAGGTCTACCTCAAGGAGGATATTGTTCTTTCCAAGCTTCCCACTGCAGCCTTTTCAGGCTTCTGGCAACTATTCATTTTTCATACAAATGCTAGATTTTGCCTTCTTTCCTTCATGCCAAAATGAGGCTCAAGAGCAATGATAGCTGACAATGTGAGCAGCTCTTGTCATCATAAGGAAATGCCTTTAGCTGACAACTGCTTATCCCTAGGTGGTTTCAAAGTTGCAACAGGCATAAGCGAAACCTGAGTTGAATGTTCCTATTCTGTCTCTGGGATACTAACTGAACAACTGCATCCCACACATGGACACACTCACAGAGACTCATTCCAATGTGGCTTTCAGAATGGCAAGTGTGCATTTTCCTAACTTCCCCAAGTAATGAAAAGCTGCTTTGCAAGAGACACCACTGGAGTCTGAAAAATGTAATATATTTCCCTCAATTATAAGCATGCAGGTATAGCAAGTAGGAGGATCCTCAGAGAATAATTGAGAAACTCTAAGGGTACACCCTTAACTTTATGTAATATTTGATCAATCAATCAGCATTATCAACATTTATCTGTTGCTTCTTCAGTAGTTGTATGTCTTTTTCCTTTTATTCCCAGTACCTTAGTGGAGCAAGTTGAACCTACATCTTTCAAGCTCTCGTTCAAAAATAGACTTTTCCAACTTTAAGAAGTTTTATCTGACTTATTCTTTTTTCTGATTGAAATCTGACCTGATCAACGTATGCCATTAGTTATGAATCTACTTAACAGAAAAAGAATTCACAAATGAGTATAATTGGAAATTTCCAGACTGTCTGCTTATTTCACTCAAGGAGACAACAGTCCTAGCTCAGTTAGTCATGTGATGGCCAAGCCAGTGGTGGGATTCAGCCACTTCGCACCGATTTGGGAGAACCGGTTGGTAACTTTCTAAGCAGTTTGGAGAACCGGTTGTTGGAAGAAATCTCCTTTTGTTTTTTTCCCCACTTTGCAGGGCTAATCCTGTAAGGAAGGCAGGAAGGAAACATTCTGGTGTTGTTTCTAGCCTCATCTTTATTGTCCTGCTTACAGAAACTGCCTCTCCGGTTAACCCTTATTACATTGTAACAACTAAGGCGAAGCACCCATCAACGTGAGTGACGTTGAGTTGGCCATGGCCACCCAGTCACATGACCACCGAGCCCCACCTACCCAGATAGTCTTAAGGGCAGCGAGCCGGTTGTTAAATTATTTGAATCCCACCACTGGGCCAAGCCCATAATGGTGAACCTATGACATGTGTGCCAAAAGTGGCATGTGAAGCCATGTCACCCAGCATGCACAGACCTGCCTGTTTGTCTTCCAGGTTTATGGTGCACATGTGCATGCAACAATCAGCTGTCCTTCGTGCTTGCGGCAGTGCCAAAAACCTGTGTGCGCATGCACACTGGCTAGATGATTGTTGGGTGCACATGCGCACTAGAACCTGGACATTCGGCTTTTCTGGAGCACAGCCCAGGAGCACGATCCCTTTGCACACATGGTAGTGCCACAAATCAGCCTGCGCATGCACACTGGCCAGCTGATTATTAGAACCCAGACATTCAGATTTTCCAGAGCACGGCCCCAACAAATGCATGTGCGTGATGTTTCCGCGCAACCTTTTTGGTACGCGATGCCGAAAAGGTTCGCCATCCCTGGCCTAGGCACTAAAACACAAAAAATTAATAAAAGTGGCCCAGGGATATGCAAGATTTTATGTCAGATTACCAGTAGTTGACATTAACTCTGGGGATAGCATGGGGTTTAGGGAATCTTGCAAAAGTAAAGCGATTTTTATCATTAGTATTTTTAATGGGGTCTTGCATGGCATTTTTCAGGTTATAACAAACACTCTGATGAACATGAGAATAATGATTTGGTCCTGTCTCTCCCCAAGTTCAACATCTGAACATTTACCTTTATCATTAAAAAAACCCCAATCTAAAGCTACTGGTTACTCTCCATTCCACCCTCCTCTCCTTTCCCTTCCTTCTTCCCTCCCTTCCCTACTTCCTTCCTCCTCTCCTTCTCCTTCCTTCTTCCCTTACCTCTTCCCTACTCTTGCTCTCTCTCTTCCTCTTCCTTCCCAGTCTCCTTCCCTTTCTCTCCCTTCCACCCTCCTCTCCTTTCCCTTCCTTCTTCCCTTCCTTCTCTACTTCCTTCCTCCTTCTCCTTCCTTCTTCCCTTACCTCTCCCCTGCTCTTCCTCTTCCCCTTCCTACCCTCTTCCTCTCCCTTCCACCCATCCATATAAAGCATAATATAGGTAAAAAATATTTTGTTATAAATAGCTAAGTATAAATAAATATAGAATAGTACATAAAAATGGATAATGGACAAGGGGACCATGAATGCAAAATAGAAATGTATAGAAGGGAAAACACTAAAATACGGAACTGCTGTATGATGAGAGCCGAGGTGGCGCAGTGGTTAGAGTGCAGCACTGCAGGCTACTTCAGCTGACTGTTAGCTGCAGTTCGGCTGTTCAAATCTCACTGGCTCAGGGTTCACTCAGCCTTCCATCCTTCCGAGGTGGGTGAAATGAGGACCCGGATTGTTGTTGGGGGCAATATGCTGACTCTGTAAACTGCTTAGAGAGGGCTGAAAGCCCTATGAAGCGGTATATAAGTCTAACTGCTATTGCTATTGCTATACGATGGAACTTCTTGTTCCTATGTTGTTTTAAGTCATGTGTTTGTTTCTGTTGATGTGTTTATGTGTTTAAAATAAAAATTAAAAAAAATAAAGCTACTAGTTACTTCATAAACACGTCCCTGCATTTTTCACGGCTATTACAAGAAAAGTGATTTGTCACTGCTATTCTTTGGGTTTTGTTTATTTCCTAGACTAACCTAATATCCTGTGATTGCCTAATAACTCCACAATCAGCACATATCCAAAAACACTTGGCTTTGTTCTGTAGCCTTTCACAGCACTTCTACTCTTCTAATCATTTTCTTAGAGCATCCTCCACGATTTTTCTCGGCTTGGTTGGAATTTTCCTGATCACGTTTTCTCATCACTCCATGTTGCCAATCTCTGGCTCAGGAAGTGTAAACTTGTTTATAACAAGTTGCATCTGCTTATGAAAACTTGAGAAATCGGAGTTTTATGAACTCTTCTACGAAAGAGATCTGACGCTCACTCCCCATAGTCACTGATAAATGGTAATTTAGCAGACTGGCCATTCCTATGCCTTCAAAGATGTGTTTTGATTAAACACACACACACACACACACACACACACACGCACACATGCACGCACACATGCACACACATACACACAGACTGAAAAGAAGATATATTTAAAAGCCTAAAACAAAGCTCTTTTTAGAAGAGATAAAAGCTGGATACCTATACCTGCTGCCAATTACCTCCCAAAGATTTTGATTTGATTTGATTTTACTTTATTTGTATGCCGCCCTTTTCCCTGGGGGGACTCAGGGCGGCTCACAATATAAGGGAAGGGGAAAAGACCCGTCAGATCTCACAGGGTCGGCCTCCTCCGGGTTCCGTCTACCAGCCAATGCCATCTGGCTACTACCTGGGGGAGGGCCTTCTCTGTAGCAGCTCTGGCCCTTTGGAATGAACTCCCCGCGGAGATCCGGACCCTCACCTCTCTCCAGGCCTTCCGGAAAGCCGTCAAAACCTGGCTGTGCCGGCAGGCCTGGGGTTGATGAGTTCCCCTCCCCTCTCGACTGGTATGGCTGTGTGATTTTCGTGTATTTTAATTATGTGTACTGTTGTTTATGTTCCCTTTCCCCTTTGAGTTGTTCGCCGCCCTGAGTCCCTCCTGGAGAAGGGCGGCATACAAATAAACCAAAACTAAACTAAACTAAACTAATAATGAGGGGGTTGGGAAAAAAAACAATCAAAGAGAATTTTGGTCAATGAAATAAGAAATCTAGTCAAAACTAAATCTTTGCAGGGCATGTTAAAGCAGAAAGGAAGAGATTTTAGTACATAGAAATAGTTGGATATGATTGATTGATTTTAATTTCTGTTCAGAGCACTACTGATATAAAAAACAGAGAGTTTTGCATGCATAGATCTGTAATCTGCTATTTTCAACCTTTTCTTGGTTCTTTTAATTTTACTTACCAGTTCTGAATTTATCTTCCTTTTCCTCCCATATTTTACAGGGCTAAGAAAGATTATTGTTGATAAACATTTGTTTGGAATGGTTCTTTTTCAAATTCATAGCCAATATTTCAAAAATCGAACACATTTATTTTATGGACTAGGAAAATATTCTCAACTCAGTTCATCTTATGATGGACGTTGGATTAAATATAAAAAGCTGTACACCAGAGAAATGTCATAGACTGACTGACAGACAAATCCTTAAGTGTTGCAATTTCATTACCATCATCCAGAGAAAAGAGTTAAAAAATAGCATAGGTAGATTTTTGCTGATTTCAGCTAGTCTAATTTAGCTTTAGTAGCCTCTGCCCATTATATTTGTGGATCTTTTGGAAAGTTTATTAAAACAGACATTCTTAAGATGCTGCAAGAAAAATATATACTCGAGTATAAGCCTAGTTTTTCAGCCCACTTTTTGGGCTGAAAAAAGCCGCCTCGGCTTATACTCGAGTCAGTGAAAAATTTGCCCGAAATGGAGGAGAAAAAGGGGCGGGGCCATGCCGCTGGGTGACGCTCGTGAATGGCCCAGTGCCCCTGTGAGTTTCCCCTCCCTCTGTGTCAGTTTGCCGCGCAGCGCGCACCGCACCATCCCCCCTCCTCACGTTCTAATGTAATGCAGGGCTGTCTTACGATTCCCCTTCCTCCCCCTCCTGCCGCTCTGCAACGATGTCCCACCTCCTCCTTGGTATGGCAAGCAGCCACATAGCGATGTCCCACCTCCTCTGGTACAGTGATCCAATGATAGGAATCACTGTGCCGTGTGTCATAGGAGGCGGGACATCGCTCCCGCGGCTGCACGGGACATCATCATCACAGCGGGACATCAGCATCATGAGGTGAGTGAAGTATTTCATTGAATACACCGCTAGTTTACTGTTTTTCTTTGAAATAAATATTCAAAAACATTATTGGTATCTATTTTTATTTTTGAAATTTACCGGTAGCTGCTGCATTTCCCACCCTAGGCTTATACTCGAGTCAATAACTTTTCCAGTTTTTTGTGGTAAAATTAGGTGCCTCGGCTTATATTCGGGTCGGCCTATACTCGAGTATATACGGTAAATACATAAAGACAAACATTTATATCAAAGCAGAATTTTAACAGTGGGCAGCGGGGATCACATACATTTTTCTACCTAATGCAATAGACAACATGGCAACCTTTTCTGTATTCCTGTCAATGTAAAGGAACTAGACAAATGATTGAGTCTTATCAACTTTGAGTTGGAACGTCCTTTTCTAGTGTATCTGAAAGCAACAGGCTTAGGGCTAGGAGTGATGAAGGGCAAAGCACAGCCTCTTCTTTTGCTTGCCTCCATCCTAACATCTGTTCTTTGGGATAAGTACCAAATAAGATAATAACAGAGTTGGAAGGGAACTTGGAGGATTTTTAGTCCAACCCACCTACTCAAACAGGATACCTGATTGTTGTGGCCCAGCAGGAGTCATTGGAGCTGCCACCAGACAGCGAGGGGCCCTATGAGTCGGCTCTGGAGGATGTGGAGGACCCTGGACAGGGTTCTGACTCCGAGCAGGGTGCAGAGAGACTGGTTGGCCACCAGGAGGCACCTGAGCCTTGGACCAGTGGGGAGGAAACAAGGGAGAGTGATCCAGAAGCCAGCGGTGAGTTGTTCCTGGATGCACACCATCGAAGAACTACTAGGTGTCAGGAACAATTACCCAATTACAGGAGGTAACTGCACTCAGCTGGTGGTCATTAGGCTCCTCTCCAGACTATAAAAAAGACAGCTGGTGCACACGGCCCTCTTGCAGAAGTCAACGCATTGACTAAAGAGAACTGTTGTAACTAACTTGGCAGGCTGGATTGCTGCCAAGGTTTATCTGAGTTGCTGCCAAGGTCCTTATCTGTTTGTTTGATTGGCTTTCAGCCACCAAGATTTTGGTCTTGCTATTAAAGGACATTCTAGTTAAGCTTGTCTCGGCTTTCGTTACTGGATGGAGGAGGGGGTCAGAACACTTGACCATAATATGTACATGCCACCCAAAATTTGATCCCTCTTTCCCCAAAATCAAACTCCTTACTGTGAAGTGTATCACAGTTTAGATAAACACAGAGAGGAGGATATTATTATTATTATTATTTCCTTAATAAAAAAAAGTATCACTGAAAGCCCTATGAAGCGGTATATAAGTCTAACTGCTATTGCTATTGCTATTCATTCTCATTTCTCTTTCTTCAAGATACATTTCAAAACACTTGAGATTAACCTTTCATTTCATCATTTCTGATAGGTCTTTCAGCATAAGATTTCCAACTGATCTTTTAAAAAGAAGAGGGCATTTTCCTCACTCCAGACTTGTACATTATTGGCAGCCATACGTTGGTTCAAGGTTTATGATAAGCAGTAAAGTTCACCAGAGCAAAAATCCAGAGACCACAAGAAACTTTCTGCCAAACAGTTCATTGCACCTCCGCAATTGTTACATGCTATTCTTTCTCAAAAGGCATACATGCTTATCAAATCATTTGCTGTAAAATTATGAGGTTCAGAGGGGCAAAATTATCTCTCTTTTAGAGGTATGGTTTAACATGAAAATTATATGCACTATGCATGTTTCCTTAGCAATTTCCTTGACATAAGTGTTGACTCTGTGGGGGTGGGGGAAACTGGGGTATATGATATGCTGTTCTGTATGTACTTAGGATTTGTAGAAGAAACACAATTACAGTGAAGGCCATAGAAATATTTTGAATTGTGAAACTGAATTCAGAGTTCCATTCAAACAAAACTCTCTTCCAGCTATTAAAAAAGTAAAGATGTCCTTGAGTGAAACTTGGTTTTTACAAACTGCATCCATGCATCTTTCTTGGCAGTGTTGCAGGAGTTCTTGTCTTTCATTTTATGTGTGTGTGTGTGTGTGTGTGTGTGTGTGTGTGTGTGTGTGTGTGTATACACACACACACACACATGTTATTATATATAATGTATGTATGTATGTATGTATGTATGTATGTATCTATCTATGTATCTATGTATCTATGTATCTATGTATCTATGTATTTATGTTGTATTTGTGCTGATAAATAAATAAAGGGAGACTAGTATAGATCTATTTCAAGCTATTTAGGTCATATCAGCTAGCCATACCCTTACTGGGATTTGAACCTGGGCTGTATTACATATTAGGCAGATGTGTTAACCACTAAGCCACAGGCTCTCCTCCTTTATCATCTGAGCCAGGGAAATAGGTATGTAATTAGTGTCACAACCCCTAGTTCCCCCCCCCCAACCCCCACAGAGTCAACACTTATGTCAACCCCTCAGCTGATAAAGGAGGAGATATATATAAAGTTTTTAGTCTACCTAACAGCTCTGGGAATTCCCATGCATTCCTTCCCATCATGTTAATTTTAATTAGACCTGGCTATGTTTAACTTCTGAGGTTGTTCAAGGTCAACACTGCATTGCTACTGACTGATGTTCCATTCTGAACAATTAAAAATGCAGGGATGTGCAAAATGTTTAAACTCTAAAACTTTTGGAGATTTCAAAAAGTTGTTTTCAGGTTGAAATGTACTGATAAGAATATTCTAAAGATACATATCTGAAACTCAAAAAGGGCTCTGTTTTGATTTTTAAAACAGGTATTTTTAACACTTTAAGAATGTCAAAGTAACCCATTTCAGGCTTGAAATGATTTGAATTTGAAACGTGTTGCACACTCCAATAGAAATATAGGATTCGAATAACAGCAGGGATTAGCAGAAGTAGTATCTAGTAACAGAACAATTTGGAGGAAATAGTGTAGTTTTTTTCCTCAACATCCTCTGTGGAAAGGCTTGTAACAACCTTTCACAAAGTGAAGTAAAGATCTTAGGATTCTTCTTTCTTTTACCACTGATGAAAATCCTCGTGGCTTTTTATATGTTACTCAATATTTTTGTTGATTAAAAAACACAACTTAGGCAACAATTAATTGTTCTCTTTCTCATGCCCATTGATTTGGGTTTATTTTTAGATTGTAAACTGCTAGGATTGCAATAATTCTCTCTCATTAAACATAAAACTCAGTCAACTGAGCATTTAAAAATGTGTCACTGATATGGGTTGCGGTCAGTGTACTAGGTATCAACCAAGTATTTTCTTAAAATATATGATGTTCCAATGCAAATGATGTTTGCAGTTCCGCTGGTGTTATTGCAGGAAGCTGCAATTTGTTGATGAGTTTTGTAAAATTCTTGGACATGGTACCAATGACAATCGGTATTACTGTTACATGTTTCATCCATAACCGTGTAGTTTTGATGGCCAGGTCGCGATATTTCATGATTTTTCCAGTTCTTTTTCTTCGACTCTGACATCTCCTGGTACAGCAATATCAATAAACTACACTTTGGCCCTCGACAATTGTGATATCAGGCATTTTGTGTTACAAATGATGATCCATCTGTATTTGAAAGTCCCACTTCACCATCTCCACTTTCTGTTCCCATGACTTTTCAGATACAGCTAGGGAGTATTTTTTATTATTGTTATTGTTGTTGCTGCTGTTGTTATTGTTGTTGTTTACAAAACATGTGGAATCACATCTGCCAGTCTTTTATCTGGTGTTAGACTTCATATACATCATTTTTTTAAAGAATCTAGGACGTCATGATGTATTGGTATAGTATATGCGTGGCCTCAAGCAGTGTGGCTTTTTGCAATGGACAGATAGAAATTTTTCGACATGCAGATTTTCTAAGTGCCATCGAAGATTTTTTGGAATGGGTCCCAATGTGCTCATAAGTGAGTGATGTTGAGTTGGCCAAGCCCACCCAGTCACATGACCAACAAGCTCCACCTATTCAGCTGGTCATTAGGGCAGAGAACCGGTTGTTAAATTATTTGAATCCCACCACTGGATTGCACCCAAGCAGCCCGTGACTATTGGCACCACCTTGGCTTTCTTTTGCCCCAGTCATTCTAATCATTATTATTATAATCGCCACTACTGTCATAACAATAAAATTAGTATTAAAAGGATTTGTGAAACCTTGGAAAGAAGGTGGGTGTTTG
Organism: Thamnophis elegans; assembly: GCF_009769535.1. Lineage (NCBI taxonomy): Eukaryota > Metazoa > Chordata > Lepidosauria > Squamata > Natricidae > Thamnophis > Thamnophis elegans. The sequence continues at coordinate 4,583,000 of NC_045545.1, forward strand.
CAAAACAATAAAAGTTAAGAACATCTGCACATTCTTCTTTCAGCAGGAAAATAAATAAGATCTCTCCATTCAGCCAACAGATGGTGAGAAAATGGATCAAGACATTTATGTCCAAATGAATTTAAAGATAAATGGGGTGCTAAAGTAAATGTACCCATTGTAAAGTTGATTGCAACCTAACCAATAACTTTTTTTTTTCATTTCCATAAGAACTACTGTGAATCCTTACTAAATTCTTACAAAATTCTTATAATAATGCATTTTTGTTTTTAGGGTAATTTTCCCCAGTACTTTGCTATTCTTCTAAGACCGCCTCATTGTAGCTGCTGGATTTGCACAGGACTTTTTCTTCTCATCTGCAATAAAAGGTTCCATTCTAGCTCTCCGTTTTTAGCGTGATTCTACTCATTCACTTCACGAATGGCTGTGCTGAGAGAGTAGCTCAAGGGATCGGAATATAATTTGCATACGTATGAATCATTGGGTTGTGCTGGCCAGGAAAACCTCTTTTTTGTTGTTTATTGTAGTATCCCACAAATTTTCACATAAGAAGCAACTGTGGTGGTCAGGGCCGGATTTTCCTATAGGCTAACTAGGCTTCAGCCTAGGGCCTCAAGATCAAGAGGGGCCCCACATTCAAATTGTTAGCAAAATTAAAATTACACTATTCTAAAAACAGTGAACACTAAAACACTGAACCGAAAATAAGGAGAAATTCTATGCATATGACTAATAAACAAACATAAAAATGTATTGGTTAAGATCGTTCCAGCGCCACGGCAGTTGGGGAGCCCACCCACGTTCCCAGAACCGGCGGTTGGGCGAGAGGCGCGGCCGCTCCCAGTAGCTGCCCCGTCGACGCGGAGCCCACCAGCGGCCAGGCAGGTGAGGGCAAGGGCGAGGGGGCTGAGCCGGGCAGCTGAGTGCAGCAGGGGAGGCGGCTGGCCTCGCTGCCTTTGCCGCAGAGCAGAGCCGCCCTCCGTCGGAAGGCCAGCTATATATATTGATATATATTGATATATATCACAGTAATGATGTATTTTATTGTCTCTCATGCAATTTACAAACTTAAAAATGGGAGGTGAAAGGGCCTCATAAGTGGAATAGCCTAGGGCCTCTTTTCATCTAAATCCGGCCCTGTTGATGGTTGTTTCCCATCCACCCCCTTCATCCAGCAGTAATGCAATGCCCCTTATGCTCTATGGAATACAGACAGCAGAAGTACAAATGTACCAGCAAAACATTTATGCCCTGGAGCTGATTCACACCAGAAGATAAATTGTCTACTCTTATGGAATTGCACTTTAATGCCAGCCATTGCCCTTATCTGAAAACAAAACGGCATTAGTAGAAGTACATTGGTTTTTTTTAAAAAATGTAGCTGTATAGATTTTATTCTATTTCTTTTTAAAAATTAATTCTTACTTATATATAGATCAAAAACAAAGTTTCTTAGGGCGAGTTCCCTCATTCTAGCTAAAACAGAATTTTGGATCATAAACAATAAATGCATACTAAAATCTATGCAACGTCTAAACGATAAGCAGAGATTTTCCAAAAAATGTGCAGTTGGAGTATGACAAGGAAAATGCTGGCATATTAGATATTAACAGACCTGACCTCAGAAAAAATAATAATATTGGTACCATTGTACCAGTGGTGGGATTCAAATAATTTAACAACCGATTCTCTGCCCTAATGACTATCTGGGTAGGTGGGGCTCGTTGGTCATGTGACTGGGTGGGTGTGGCCAACTCAATGTCACTCAGGTGAATGGGCGCTTGGTCTTAGCTGTTACAATGTAATAAGGGTTAACTGCAGAGGCAGTTTCTGTAAGCAGGGCAATAAAGATGAGGCTAGAAACAACACCAGAATGTTTCCTTCCTGCCTTCCTTACAGGATTAGCCCTGTAAAGTGGGGAAAAAAAACAAAAAGAGATTTCTTCCAACAACCGGTTCTCCAAACTACTTAGAAAGTTACCAACCGGTTTCCCGAATAGGTGCGAACTGGCTGAGTCCCACCACTGGCCTGTACTCACCAAGTTCTCTTATGCTGCCTCATCATAGCAGGGAGTTATTCCTGGCAAGGATAAGTAAAGAACATTGGGAGTGAAGAACATTGGGAGTGCACACCAGAAGTATATACTTTCAGCAAGTCATCCAAGGCTACCCATTTAAAGCAAGGAGGCACCTATATTGGGCATTAGAAATGCACGAAGATCAGAGATGGTATTCTGTTGTGGCCCAGCAGGAGCCGTTGGAGCTGCCACCAGACTGCGACAGCGAGGGGCCCTATGAGTCGGCTCTGGAGGATGTGGAGGACCCTGGACAGGGTTCCGACTCTGAGCAGGGCACAGAGAGGCTGGTTGGCCACCTGGCGGCACCTGAGCCTTGGACCAGTGGGGAGGAGACAAGGGAGTATGATCCGGACATCATGCATTGGAGCAGTGGGGAGGGGCCAAGGGAGTTGTTCCTGGATGCCCAGCAACGAAGAGCTAATAGGCGTAAGGAACAGTTACGCAGTTACAGGAGATAATTGCACTCAGCTGGTGGTATTTAGGCTCCTCTCAAGACTATAAAAGGGATGATTGTGCACACGTCCTTTTGGGGGAGTCAACGTTTGCACTAAAGTGGGAGAACTTTTGGAGCTAGCTTGGCAGGCTGGATTGCTGCCAAGGTTAGTCTGTGTTGGATTGCAGCCAAGGGCCTGTCTGTCTGTTAATAAAGTCCTTGAAGTATCTTTGTCTTGGCGTGCTTTGGTTAGGACGAGGGGGGTCAGAACAGTATTCTATTTTCTTCACTACCCGTTCGGTAGCGGGACTGCACACGCCTGGGCATGCGCATAAACTTCTGTGCATGCACAGAAGCTCCTTGATGACATCAGGATGAGTGGGCAACATTGGTGGGTTGCTATTTTTTTTTTACCACCAGTTCAGATGTGCTCCTGCCTGCTCAACACTTCTGTACATGCGCAGAAGCATCCAGGTGGGTGGATGGAGGCTCCTGCCACTGCTACTACCAGTTCGCCTGATCCAGGCCGAACCGGGAACAACCCACTGCTGGTGGGTGGAGCCTGGCGCCCCTACAACTACCAGTTCGCCTGAACCAGTGCGAATCGGCAACATACCACCTCTGAGGAAGATGATCTTTTTTTGATAACAACAGCAAAGGCATCAAAGGGTAAACCATTCTTGTATTTCTACCACGAAAACCACAAAGGTAGAAAACATAAAATGATGGACAATATATACAGGCAAGAGCAGAGTTGAAATCCTCTCTGAAACAGCTGGAAAAGGTATGTGTGGGTCGGAGGGAGGGGGAGGAATTCAAACTTCATCCTCCTGCTTCAGGGCTTTGGGCAAATCTCTCTGTTGATGCAACCTAGGATTAGGGCATTCGGGTTTTTTGGCAGCTGTAGTGGACTTCTGGCTCATACTTAGCTGATTGTCCACTACGACTCTTACATTCTTCTCACTGTCGGCTATTCTATACCTGTGCATTTGGTTTTTCTTGTCTAAGTGTAAAATCCTACTTTCTCACTCTGAATTGCATTTTGTTGGATAGAGCCCAGTGTTCAGGTCTATCAAAATTCCTCTGGATCTTCTAAAATGTTGAACGTTCCTCTCATCTTGGTGTTGTCTGCAAATATGATGAGTCTATCCCTTGATCTAAGTTATTTATGAAGAGTAATGGGCTGGGTATGTTATGCAAAGGCCTAAGTCACTGAATAAGTCTGCAATGTTAGGAAAGATAGAAAGAAAGAGAGGAAGAGGATGATTAGCAACAAGATGGATGGACTAAGTTACAATCAGAATGAGTGCACCATTGGAAGACTTGAATGACCAGATTAGGGCCACTTCATCATGGAAAAATTCTATCTATACAACCACATAGAGTCAACAATAAACTTGATGGCATATAATCAATCAAAACTCCACCCAATCTGTTTCTCATTACAGCTGAAGTGAAGCCTCTTCCCAAATATCATATATTTAATACAGTTTGGCATGTCTCATCTTCCAAAATGAGTAGACATTTTTGAAGCTTATTATGCATTTAGAAGTATGTGCATAATAGGAGTGTTTACAGTGGGGAGAAATATTGGAGAATGCTAATATTCTAATTTGTTTTAATAACATTTGTATCCAGTTGTTGAACAGTTCTTAGATTGTAGAATAATAGAACGCTTTCATCAGCAGCTGACAACGCTAGTCTTCGAAAATTGTTTGTCGTGGAATAAATGCAATATGTACAATTTAACTGCGTGAAAACTTTAGGAAATGTGATCTATGCATAGCCTTGTTAAAAAGAAAACAAGGCAGAAAAAAAGAAAAGAGTGTTATTGTGCTATTGTGGGGATTGTATGTGTGTGTGTGCGCGCACACACACACACACACTACTATGGCTAGGGTTTTTTCAATAGAAATTAACATAATCAGAGTTTTATTTTAATTAGTTAGCAATAAGGTTTGCCTTTTAAGATAATTGTTTTTCATGCAATGTAGACATTGCACAGTTAAAATAGCATTCTTCGTATGTATGTATGTATGTATGTATGTATGTACGTACGTATGTACGTATGTACGTATGTACGTATGTACGTATGTACGTATGTACGTATGTACGTATGTACGTATGTACGTATGTACGTATGTACGTATGTACGTATGTACGTATGTACGTATGTGTTAGGGTTCCAAATAGCATCCAAAATTAAATTAAATCAGAGTCCAAGGCAAAGAATGCCTCAAAGTTCCAATTTATTAAGAGAGTCATGTTGGCACACCTGGGAAAACCCAAATCTGAAAGTTTCCCAATTTTCCCACCCAGTTAAAAGTTCAAGATGTTGCCCTCACACCCACAAGTCCATCACATGGTCCAAACTTTCACTGCCATGCTGGCAGCTTCCACCCATCCAGTTCTGGTTATGTGCAGAGGTGCAGAGACAAAGGATGACCTTGGCTTTCTAGAAAGAATGTTGTTATGGCTACATATCATCTAATTGCGTACAATCCCATTTTCCCACAATAGAAAATGCATAGTAGAATAATAGAAAGTGTGGCAGGCCTGAGGTCCAAAAGAAAAGATGGCTTGAAGGCCTGACAGTGTGTATGTGTACATGCAGTGGTGGGATTCAAGTAATTTAACAACCAGTTCTTTGTCCTAATGATTTCTTTCAATAACCAGTTTGCCAAACTGCTCAAAAAGTTAACAACTGGTTCTCCCGAAGTGGTACAAACTGGCTGAATCCCATCACTAGATGTATGTATGTTATTTTGATCCATGCTGAATAGTGTGAACCTCAGCAATGTCCACACTGGCAGTCAAAAAAACTTAAGACAGCAATCATAACAGTAGAGTTGAAGCTTCACCCTTTTTGTACATATATCTTTGAAGGAACAGGAGTTTGATCATGCTTCAGCAATCCTCATCTTCATTTTTTGACACTCTGCCTGACAGATACCTCTGACTAACATGCACAATTCTTCAGCCCATCATATATGATCTAAAAGCATAAAAAAATTGTGGAACTTTTCAATGGTAGCAGGAAGATAATCTCTTTTAAGATGCATATTTGAAAATAGCATATAACAGCACCTAATCAGAACCATTGTCCTTTTTAATATGTCCTCTTTAATTTGTCCTTTTTAATTGCCCTTTTTAAAATTTTAATTTGCTCTTGATGGATATGAGAAAATTATGAGTGTAGTTTTGTCTGTTTGTTTCCTAATGCTCTACTTTGTAAAAGATATTTAATTTGGCATCCTTTAAAGAAGTTAAGAGCATGAAATTTCCCATTTACCCACAGCCAAAGTGGTCTGATGGAATTCGATTGGCATATCATCTTTGAAATGTCAATGTTTGCTCTTTATTTCTTCTTCTGAGAAAGGTAGTTTGTTTCTCTCTTTTTTTAAAAAAAGAAAAGAAAGAAAATATAAAATAAAAAGATGAAATGAAATTTAACACTGTAATTAAAGTCGCTGTGTGTTCATGACAAGGCCCTCAAATTTCACAATATTAGATTTAATAAATCTCATAAGTGTCCTTTTCCAGGGACATTCATTCCCATTTGTTTTGTTTTATTTTAAAGAAATGAAGCCTGCAATTCTATCCCACAGCTTCATGCTTAAATGTTACAAAGGCAAACCCAAATAAAACCCTACCTCCTTGATGCCCATGCACCCTAGAGATCCATTCCAAAATATTGTATTTTAAAGATAAGCTTCTCCCTCCCCTTTCCTTTTTTCCGCACCTCACAAATCGCAAACATCAAGTGTTGCAAGGAAGATGATGAAAAAGTACTAGCTGTGAGGTGGTTTTCTGAAATTTCAGTGCTTGTAAAGGGAACCTCGGGCTGTTAGCATGTGTTTTACTTTCTTTGACAGCGAGTAAATGTTCTGTGGCAGGGCAAATCTACAGGAGATAAAATTTTATGATGCACAGTAGCCGTATCTATATGCTGCTGGCAGCCATCAAAAGATAACATTTTCAACATGCTCTTCTGTCTTTTTTTTAAACTTTATTTTTTTTTTAAGAAAAAGTGATTTGAAAACAGCTTGACTTCTGTAATCGTAAACACAGACAAGTGTATTCCGCATACACACACACACACCCCAGACGACACCGTTTCCAGCATTTGTGAGGGTTCTGGAGCTTGGGAGAAAGTGAGATGAAAACCTCTTGAGGCCGAAGGACTTTCCTCCTGGCTTCATTTAAAGAGCAAACCACCTGGCTTCACCAGGCATATTAGCCTAATCCCTCCTATCTTCTTTCCCCTTGGCAAGCTGGCCAGAATTCAATGCTTCTTATCTCTATGGCTGTCCATGCCATATCACAACCACTTAAGGCCAAACCCTCTCACGGAGCATGTGGAATGACAATCTGTTATCACACGCTTGCTGTTTTTCTTTCAATATCCTCTTTTCTGAGTCATATTTGCCTTCACGGCATTCCGACAGGATGCTATGAAAATGCAGACAAACCTGATTGTCCGTTGAGTTGGTTTTATTGGGGATGGAAAGAGAAGCAGAGAACTCTCTGTCTCTACGAGACCGCCTACTGCCACATACCTCCCAGCGGCCGGTAAGATCCCACAGATTGGGCCTCCTTCAGATGCCGTCAGCCAGACAGTGTCGGCTGGCGGGCCCTCGGAGGAGAGCCTTCTCTGTGGCTGCTCCGACTCTCTGGAACCAGCTACCCCTGGAGAGCTGGACTATACCCAGTCTCATGGCCTTCAGGAAAGCTGTAAAAACTTGGCTGTTCTGGCAGGTCTGGGGCTGTTTAGATTTAGATTTTTAGATTTTATTTGTGATTTATAGGCCGCCCTTTTCCCTGAGGGGACTCAGGGCGGCTTACAATTCATAGGAGGGGGAGTGCAAGACAAAACATAAGACAATACGTGAATAAAAAAAATAAAGCAATAAAACACAACTTTCATTCAACATTCGGGTGGGGGCGAATTAGAATCTTATCCCCAGGCCTGACGAGATAGCCAGATCTTAAGGGCTGTGCGGAAGGTCTGGACGGTGGTGAGGGTACGAATCTCCACGGGGAGATTGTTCCAAAGGGTCGGAGCTGCTACTGAGAAGGCTCTCCTCCGCGTAGTTGCCAGTCGGCACTGACTGGCGGATGGAACTCGGAGGAGGCCTAATCTGTGCGATCTAATCGGTCGAAGGGAGGTAATCGGCAGGAGTAGGTCTCTCAAGTTGACCTCATTGTTGAGGTCCGGCCCCGATTAGAACAAATGCGTGTGTTTTGTGATTTTAAATTGCCTTTTTTTCTTATTTTTTTCCTTCTCTTTTTTCTTCTTCTTTTGTAAGCCGCCCTTAGTCCTTCGGGATTGGGCAGCATATAAATTTTAATAAATAAATAAATAAGTCTCCAATCTGCGCCAATCAAGTGCAGGTTTTTGACATGGGGCTTTGCCCCCTCGCTTCAAGAATCCCAAAGCAGGTTTATTTCCAAAGCTTCCATTGAAAAAGGAGATTAAAGGAGCCATTGCTCCTAAACACAGGATAAATACATCCCACCAGCATCCTTTTTTTTTTTGTGTGCATATTTTCCTCGTGCATCTCCCTCTCGCCCTCCATGAATGAGGCAGCTTTTAATCATATTTAGTTATTAAAGGGATGCCCCTCTCTTTAAATCAATGGCATTTCAGATTCTGCAATGTGTTCAGGTCTATTATGCTTCAGTAACGCTGTGAATCCGATTCTTCTGACAAAAGGCAGAATAAGGACCTCACGTAAGTTGCAGGTCGGAAAATCCAGATCCCTATGGAACAGGTATTGCTCTTAGTCATTTACAGATTCAAATAGCAATAGCAGTTAGCAGTTAGACTTATATACCGCTTCATGGGGCTTTCAGCCCTCTCTAAGCGGTTTACAGAGTCAGCATATGGCCCCCAACAACAATCCGGGTCTTCATTTTACACACCTCGGAAGGATGGAAGGTTGAGTCAACCCTGAGCCACTGAGATTTGAACAGCCGAACTGCAGAACTAGCAGTCAGCTGAAGTGGCCTGCAGTACTGCACTCTACCCACTGCGCCACGTCGGCTCACCACAGCTCCTTCCTCTGCTACAGGCTATTGGGAGAAATGACCTTCTGAGTTCAGTTCCAAGTGGGGAGAAAGACACTGGAAACAGGGTGGCTGTTGGGAAAGATGGTTTTAATGTTGGACAGGATCACATTCCTTGAAGATGTTGGGTGAAGGGGGAAAAAAGGGAAGAGGTGTTTGGGTTTTATGCCCTCTTTTTTGCATTTGGGATTGTATTCTGATTGGTTGCCCGACTCCCCTGGGGCCATGCAGGGGCAACTCTGTCAAGCTTGGTTGACTCTTGCTGGGTGATGATTTAAGGAAAGGGCTTTGGGATTCCTCTTATGACTCTGCCATAATAGGAAAGGTAGATCTTTGTTATGTAGGATAGACTGACTCCAATAGCCCATTAACAAAAAGGTGGGGATGAGTTTCTGTCTCCCTTTTAGGGGAAATATTCTGCCCTGGTACTTGAGAGACCGCCTGCTGCCAATTACCTCCACTAGACCGATCAGATCCCACAGATTAGGCCTCCTCCGAATTCCATCCGCCGGCCAGTGTCGACTGGCGACTACCCGGAGGAGAGCCTTCTCTGTGGCTGCTCCGACCCTCTGGAACGAACTCCCCGTGGAGATTCGGACCCTCACCACCCTCCAGGCCTTCCGCAAGGCCCTTAAAACCTGGCTGTTCCGACAGGCCTGGGGCTAAAGAGCTGTTGCCCCCGTCTCGAATGGTATGACTGTTGTATGTTTTTAAATTATGCATTGTGATGCTTTGTTTTTTAAATTTCTTTTGTCTGTATTCCCCTTCCCTGGTTGAGTTGTGAGGCGCCCTGAGTCCCCTTCGGGGGAAAAGGGCGGCATATAAATGTAATAAACTGAGCTGAACTGAACTTTTAATACTTCCTAAAATATCTCATTTTCCTAGGAGAGGAATGGGTGCTAACTTCCTATAAGACAGAAAACCATTCCTTTCAAACAAATATAACCAAGGCTGGGAAAATAAGGAGTTTACTATCACTCCCCAAGAATACCTCTGATTACTGGCTTGAATCCCCCCTCCCCCACCAACAAAGTACAGAGAAGTCCAAGAAATTAAATTAGGACTGTCTATTTCCAGCCAAGAACCTGCACTATGTCTGTTGATTTTTCTTTTGCTATGCCGCACTAAAACCTTTTAGTAAAAGTATCTTTGCACGTTGCATAAGATAGGAACTTGGGCCTGTTGTAAATCTTTTTTTTTATTATTTATACCTCCAGCTGTGTGTCTGGTTCCCCCCTTTCCCCCTTTCAAGTCTCTAGTAATATGCATAATATATGAAACTCAGTTTAATAACTTTCCATAGGGTCTGGGAGATCTGCAATAAACCAGCACCATTGTGTGGTGTCCCTGGAACATTACATTTTATTTTGCTTTTTTTCTTTTTTAATTTAATTGCAGCTATATCACTGAGCTCTGAACAGCTGCCATTTGCTTTTTGAACAGTGGCTAATTATCCCTTATTATTTAAAGTTAAAAAAAAACCCTATAAACATTTACCCTTTTTTAAAAAAAAAAATAAAGATTGATTTTGTACGCTACTTGTAAGATTGGCGTGTTTCCCAAGTGTGAGGGGGGAGGGACTGACACCGCTTGACATATATTTCTATGCTGCATGGAAGTGATACTCTTGAAATTTTTACACTAATTGCATTTTTATATTGTTTAACTTTGAATTGCCTAAAAGACAATGCAGGTAGTGAGAAGATGCCAGGTGAGGTCACGTGCTCCTTCATAAAATTCATAGGAGCAGAAGCAGTGGTGGGTTTCAAAAATTGTTCGAACCTACTCTGTGGGTGTGGCCTCCTTTGTGGGAGTGGCTTGCTGCCCATGTGACCGGATGGGAGTGTCTTGCCACCCATGTGACCGGATATGAAGATGCCGACGACATTTGTCAGAACCACCTTAAATTACCTCACACACAGCCCTGGCGTGCATAAGAATAGGATGTAAACCTGTTTTTTAAAAGGCATCTTTGGTTTGCATTAAAACAACTTCAACACACTGATTGAACCACAAACGCAGTAGTCATCCTTACCTTTCACAGAGGCACTGGGGTGGGGTCCTACCAGTTCGCACCAGTTCGGTAGAACCGGTTCGTCAAATCTACCGAACCGGTTAGAAGAGGTTCCACCAGTGGACCCAGAAAGCAGGCCACACCTACAGAAGAGGTTCCAAAGTTTTTTGAAACCCACCACTGGTCCTTGGATATGATTATTCTACACTATCATGCTCCTATTTATAAAACTCAGTGCCTCTGTGAAAGGTAAGGATGACTACTGCGTTTGTGGTGCAATCAGAACATTGCGTGTGTGTGTTGAAGTTGTTTTAACACAAACCAAATATATATATATATATATATTTATTTATCAGCACAAATATATATATACTAGAGTGCCTAGTATGCAATACAGCACAGGTTCGAATCCCAGTAAGGGTGTGGCTAGCTGATGAGAGCTAAATAGCTTGAAATAGATCTATACTAGTCTCCCTTTATTTATTTATCAGCACAAATAAAAAACACAAATATAACAAAAGGCAACAGTAAAAATATTGGGTTTCTGTCGTGATGGACTCTTGTGACGAGCCGAAGGACAGATGATGGAAGCAGTTAGCTTCCTCCCATAATTGGGGCTTACCAGGGGTTGTAAAAATCTAATATATATATATATATATATATATATATATATATATATATATATATATATATATATATATATATATATATATATTCTCTTTTATATAGTCAATGTTTCTTTCATACATGTTTGTGTGTATATAATGTGACAAATGATGCGCAGGGAGATAAGTCATATTAACCTGAAGGATGGGGGGGATAAAGCTAAGTAAAGGTTACACTTTAAAGAGTGAAAACCAGGAGAAAAAATCCCTGTTGAAATTATTAAAACGTAGTCTCAGATACCTTAGCTGAAAGAAGACAGGAATTTGGAAAGATGTAGGTGAAAAGGAAAAGAGAAGCATAAATTTCACATTGTTTTTTTTTCCTTTTCTTTTTTTGGTTTTGAGGTCTATAAAGCTTTTCCCAATAATTTTCATTACATATTTAAATGATAGATATTTCATCTCTTTTAAGAATGGTAACTCATTTAACTCTGCCAAATCTAAATTCCAAATTGAAATCATTTTTATCTCATTGAATATGTGCATAATTCAATTATTAAGGAGTCCCTATAGATTTTACTTTGCCAATTGTTGCTGACTATGGTGTGTGTGTGTGTTCATCTCCATTTCAAGGCTATTGAACCACTGCTTTCCTAAGGCATTTCTATCTTCAGAGAGCAGTGGTTCAAGGTCATGTAGCCAGCATGATGTCACAGAGTGTGGTTACCTTCCCACCAAAGTGGTACCTATTTACCTACTCACATTTGTAAGCTTTCAAACTGCTAGGTTGGCAGGAACTGGGGCAGGGATGGGAGCTCACGTCGTTCGTGTGGCGCTTGGGTCTCGAACCTGGGCTGCTGGATTTCTTGCTGACAATACCAGTGTCTTAACTGCTAAGCCACTGCATGCATTATTAGAAAAGGAAGTCTCCCGCTGCAACCATCCATGTTCTGTCCCCCCTTCTTTGCTTGTTAACAGACGACAGGCAGACAAACTTAAAAGGAAAGAACTTTATCAGTCCTCGGCTCTGACTGGCTGCGAGCCCAAAAATAAACATAAATAAAGTCTCTGACAAGAAGATAACAGAATGCAAAACAAAACTCTTACAAAGCAATTCACTTCTCCAAGTGTCTCCTTGAATCAGGGTTACAGAAAGCAAATCACTTCTCCAAGTGTCTCTCACAAACAGACCACGGCCGATGATCAATGAACGTTGAATGAACGTTGACTCCTGCAACCAGGGCGTGGCACCATCCGTCCTTTTATCACCAGAAGACGCCACTAACGAGCCCCAGCTGCATTGGTCATCTTGCATCCCGACTCAACTCACAGCAAACTTCTGCTGAGTCACAACACATCCATATGTTAAAAATCGTGCCTACCATTTCAGAAACTTTCTGGATCAAGTTTTGAAGATTCACAAAAACCCACGTAGACTTGAGTTGCTTTGGTGCATGAAACATATTGGAAGCTCTTGGAAAATAAAATAATTATGCCTACAGACAATGTGTAGGTTATTTAGATTCCTAGATATCTGAAAACTTCTCAAGATCAAGTCAAGGAAATATCCTGGAAGAAAAAGAATGAAGAAATAGGAAGGAAAAAGTGGAAATTAGGAGGAAATTTACCCTGGAGTTGCAGGGGGTGGGGAGAAAGAAGAAATCAGAAAAATCAGAATTTCAGCCCAGACAATTTGAAACGCTAGCTGTTAACTACCTAAATAAACCAATAGGCAGTTGTTTTAAATCACAGAGTCTCCATAAACTGAAGTTCAAGCTACAAGCCTATTCACGTTTACCAGGATGCCCTAATGAGTGGGGCATGATTTCTACACAAATCCGCACAAGATTATGTGCTAAACAGTCTGCCCAGTAACACTAAAGCCTTTTTGCAGTGATGAAACACATCCTCTGGTCCTTGTCTCTGTCAGGTGCTCTCTCTCTCTCTCTCCCCTGCTGTTGCAATTCCTCTTCCATCCTCTTTTTTCCCTTCCACCTTGCCTTTTCCCCCTTCTCTCTCTCTCCCTCCCTCTCTCTCTCTCTCTCTCTCATTTTCTCTTTGTAAATTTCTCCTTGAAGTTCACAGCTATGGGTAATGCTTTAATTAGGAACAGAGCATCCAGATAAAAGAAATTTGTCTGGGAGATGCGCTCCTCCTGTGTCTTTGCAAACGGTGAGATCAGCCTGCGTATTGCTTTCACCTTGGGAACATCCTGTGAACTTGCAATTCATCTGAAAACATCATTGTGGCTTTCAAGGAAGATACCTTTCATTTCCTAGCTGCAACTATATGCGTGGAGGGGTGGGAGGGAGAATGAGGGGGGAGTGGGGTTATATACTATACACATATAAATCATTAGAAGACCTTCAGAGGAGAATAGCAAATTTTAAAGAGAGAGAGAGACAAAGCGGATCCAAATAGTGCCCAACACCCCTTATCAGTCCAAATTATTAAGATTTCATGATAACTTGGATAATCTTATAACACATGATACAAATCGGCTGTGTGCAAAGAAACAAAGCACCAGAGCGTACGAGGTAGGAAAGTATGTGCATTTTGCAGAATTCAGGAGAGGAGCAGCAAAGAGCATGGAAGGAAACAGCTGCTCCGCCACATTGCCATATGCAGATTTGTAGGTTCAGGAGCGCACTGGGATTTTGGTTTCCTCGCGTTGAACTCAGCAGGTTTATTAAGAAGGTGATCTTTCCATTTTCAGCAAGAGGGTAGCAACTCCCACCGCGAGAGAAGATAAATTACTGTGTGCATTAATTACACAGTGTGCTGGAAAGTCTTGAGGTGAAAGACATCTGCAAAGGACAATTTTGGGCAGGTCTAGGACAGCCTGTCTTTACTGCCGTCTTCCGAGATCCGTGCGGCAATATATGGAATGCCTCCTTTTAGCTAGAAACTGTAGATCCTGTAAATGTTTAGTTATGAGAAAATCCTCCTTTGGTTTGAAAAGAGTGAGGGAGAGAATGTGAGGGAGAGATCTTTTCCATCCAGGGAGATTTCCTCCGGGCGGAAGTGATCTAAAACATACAGATATAGCCCCTTCTAATTTTTTTTTTCAATTAACAAAAGAGGGATTATTTGAAGTAATGGTATCATATGGCCAATCAACCAGATGTGGCTCTTCTTTGGAAATACTGCACTGGCTAACAGCTGGTTGCCGTGTGGGTGCATTAGTAGATTAAGGAGTGAAGTAGTGATGACAAGAAAGAATGAGGATGTGACGGAGAGGAAGCTATGCATGACAGCAAAATGCACACCGACCTGCGAGGTGTTTCTGCTATAGATAACAACGGATAAAGATGAAAGTTTTGGTTCCCCTTAAGAAGGTCCCTGTTCCAAATCTTCTGATTCTGAAAACATTTTGCAAATAGACTTTCACTGAGCTTGACATGATGGCTGATGCCTTCACGCTTTTTTGGATTCTGGGGCCACCAGTTTAATAGCATTTGATTTTGGCTAAGCATCATAAAAAAGATCGTAGAGCAAAAAAGTTACCAGTTTCCTGGAGCTGTAGACCAAACTGGTGCAAGAGCCGAGATGGCGCAGTGGTTAGGGTGCAGTACTGCAGGCTACTTCAGCTGACTGTTATCTGCAGTTCAGCGGTTCTAATCTCACCGGCTCAAGGTTCACTCAGCCTTCCATCCTTCCGAGGTGGGTGAAATGAGGACCCAGATTGTGGAGGCGACATGCTGACTCTGTAAACCGCTTAGAGAGGGCTGAAAGCCCTATGAAGAGGTATATAAGTCTAACTGCTATTGCTATTGCTATTGCTAACTACCAACCCCAATTTTACTCAGCAAAATGGAGTAAGGCCTTGCTCCATTTTGCTGAGTAAAATCCATCTATGTAATGCTATAGTATTAGCAGAGGTAGTTTTCACCGATGCAACTGACATGACAGCACCCTTCAAATATTTATATATAACGTTTTTTATTTTTTAATTTGTTTTTCATAACAAATAACCACATGTATACTATTACATAACCAACATCATATTAGATTGTTAAATGTTTACATCAATTCGTCTTACCATCAACTCCCAAAAAAATCACTGTCTCTTCTGCTCTCCATGCACCATATTTATACCCTATCCATCACTTTCTTCTCCCTCTTTCCTCCTCCTCCTCCTCCCTACCTCCCTTCTTCCCTCTGTCGTCCTTTTCTACTTCCCCTTCTTCTCTCCTTCCAATATTTGAGAGGCTGTTAGAAGGATGAGGGGGACAACTTATTCTCCAAAGCACCTGGCTAAGTTTTTGATAAGTTTCCATCCATTATTTACTTGTATAATTCATGCATGGAAACTTACCAAAGAGAGATCCAACCTAGAATTAAGAAGAAATTTCCTGACAGATAGAACAATTAATCAGTATAAAGGCTTTTCTTCAGAGGTTGTGGGTGCTCCATCATCTTTTTAAGAAGAGATTGGACAGCCATTTGTCTGGAATGGCATAGGGTCTCCTCTTGAGCAAGGGGTTGGACTAGAAGATCTCCCTTCCAACTGTGTTAGTCTGTATTCTGTATTCCATGGGAAGTAGTGATTCTGTGTTTCCCTGCAATCTCTACCCCAGGCTTCAAAATTTGCTGCAAAAGATCTCTCAAACCTTTGTAACGGAGTCGGAAGTGAACAGGAGGCAAAGAAAAAGAAGAAAAATTCCCATCGTGCTAATAGAAGTCTACTAATGTAAAATTGGATCCTACTTTTACTATGTTGAGCACCTAATTAATAGCACTGACTGGAAACCTGTGTTCTCGTTTTTAATGCCAATCACTTCCTCATCTATCAGTGCAGCTGTGCCAGCAGGAGTTAATGGAACTTAGAAAGCTCTGATCATGTAGCCTGGTAAAGCCAGGCTATCTTTCCAACTTGTGAGTTGCTAAGCTGCCTCTCTTCCTTCTCCTATAGATAGGTTTGGCTTCTCATTAATGTATGGTATCACACGTGTAATCATTTCAAAAGTTCAGGTGTCTATGTCAATATTTCACTGGGTGAATTTTGAGTTTCTTAGCTGGTGAAATGACAGTAGGATATGTGGGTTTTTGAAAGATGAATTTCAGATATTTGTATTCCTATGGATGTGAAGGACAGCAGCTTCCTTCCACCAGGTTTAAGGAATTTCAATTAAAATACTTTTCCCTCCTGCCATGGTTCCAATCAAGATTAGACCTCCCATGCTGGCTGTTTGTCCAAGAAAAACCTACAACACAAAGGCAATCTCCATAACAAATGTGTCATTTCAGCAATACAACAGCTATACCTGCAGCTAGGGATAATGGAGAATTTCATTTGCACTTCTACGATGAACAAACAAAGAGGAATGGGATTATCTTTCAGTAATCATTTGTCACATAATTTTACACTAGAATGTTGTGCCTGCAGCCGAAAAGCAAACCGAAAGGAATGATATGAAATGTTTCTACTAAGGGAAATGCACACGAAAAGGTATGTATTAATTTAAAAGATATAACATGATATAAAGTAGGAAATTATTTGCAGAAAATGCAAATATTGGGAAAACATGTATGCAAACGTGCATAATAGGAGAGATCAGTGGTGAAATTCATTTTTTTTTTTTTACTACCGGTTCTGTGGGCATGGCTTGGTGGGCATGGCAGGGGAAAGATACTGCAAAATCCACATTCCCTCCCCACTCCTGGGAGAAGGATATCGCAAAATCTCCATTCCCACCCCACTCTGAGTCCAGCCAAAAGTGGTATTTGCTGGTTCTTCAAACTAATTTCCACTACCGGTTCTTCAGAACCTATCAAAACCTGCTGAATTTCACCCCTGGGAGAGATGCATGCAAACAAATTTAAAATCAGATTAACAGATTCAGGTTCATTGATTGGTTCAGTCATCACAAATTGTTCAAGTTGTATTCGACTTATTGTATCGTCAGGTTCATTAGAGTAAAAGTTTGATTATGGCAGCTACGGACACTAGTCTAGAATCACCTAATTGTCATCAAAGTGGAGATGCTTGAGTTATACACTAATGCTCTTGTCTTCATCCCTATTACTCCTTCGGTCATTTGCATGGAGTTGTAACTTGATGGGAGGAGAAAAAATACTGGTATAGCTAGATTTTAAATATATACAGTGTATATATACTACATATACAGTATATTTATGAAACTTCTTGATTATTAGCAAATATCCATGCTAACTAAAAGATGAAATATAGATTCCTTTATTGTTTGACAAGGCCTGTAAGCAAAGTTAGTACTTGTTAGTCAATGGTGGGATTCAAATAATTTGACAACCGGTTCTCTCATAATGACCAGCTGAGTAGGCATAGCTCGGTGGTCATGTGACAATGTGGCTATGGCCAACTCACGTCGATGGGCGCTTCGCCTTAGCTGTTACAATGTAATAAGGGTTAACCGGAGAGGCAGTTTCTGTAAGCAGGTCAATAAAGATGAGGCTAGAAACAACACCAGAATGTTTCCTTCCTGCCTTCCTTACAGGATTAGCCCTGTAAAGTGGGAAAAAAATAAAGATTTCTTCCAACAACCGGTTCTCCGAACCGCTTAGAAAGTTACGAACCGGTTCTTCCAAATAGGTGCAAACCGGCTGAATCCCATCACTGTTGTTAGTACTTTATGGAGGGACAGCCTAGTTGCCTATCCTCTCTTTAGGCTAATCTATAAAATCAAAAACAGTAATTCAAGATGAAGGCAATGGAAAAACCACTTCCGTGCCACTGTCAAGAAAATATAAAGACTTGTCCATCAAGTTACCAGGAGTTAGGCTCCTCTTGAAGGAGATTTTTCCCTTCATCACTCTCATAATATTTCTGAGCAGTATAAATCTGGTTCAGATCAGATCTCACCCAGAAATAAATATCCCTCAACTTTTTATTCATGATACATTTTCTCCCAAGGCATATTCAATCATTTATTTCAAGCCTTAATCATTTAAGTCTGCAAAATTGATTCAAAATAGAGGTCAGAGTACAGGTGTATCCTGCTTTAACCTGAGGAATGCTAATAGCTGGTGACTGAACAGAGATTTTAGCAGGAGATTTTGAACTGAATTTCAGCAAAAGGCGAACAAAGGCATTGACAGCTAAGAAAATGCTATGTATCCAAAGGGAAATCATAAGTACAGCATCGAGAATCAATTTAAAATGAGAAACCCAAAATCCCCCAGGGTGGGGATGGGGGCATTGCCAGAAAATTTTATTCTATCTTCCTAAAATATCTGCAGATATTATAAACATATCTAATGAAGCACCTGGCATCCATTCTTACACTAACCCAGTCACTCTACTAAGATTTTCTTTAATGATATCCCCTGATTATCTTTTCAGATGGTATGATAATATACTTTAGGTGTTAACAATATTATCTAGAGCACTGGGCATTTTTCACTATATTTCCATGCCTCAGAGCTTTAAGAGTGCCTTTCCCCCCCCCCAACTGACCTCTTTTTTAAATTAATAGCACATAGGCTTTGGGAGATGAATTGTCCTATCTCCTCTGCTCTTACTTTGATAGCAACAAAGAACAGCTAAAGGAGAGTTGGAAAGTTATTTAATCAATAAGGGCGTGGCACGACAAAACCACGGTCCACTAAATCGCGCCCGATTAAAGCGCGTCGCTGACGTCATCAGCGGCGCGACAACGACCGCGGAGAAAAAAGGGCGCTTTAAAAAGCGCTTTTAAAGCAAGCCGATTCACGTAAAGGTAAGGGTTAGGTTTAGGGTTAGGGTTAGGGTTAGGTTAAGGGTTAGGGTTAGGTTTAGGGTTACGTTAAGCGTTAGGGTTAGGTTAAGGGTTAGCGTTAGGTTTAGCATTAGGTTAAGGGTTAGGTTAAGGGTTAGGTTAAGGGTTAGGTTAAGGGTTAGGTTTAGGGTTAGGTTTAGGGTTAGGTTTGGGGGGGTTAGGTTTAGGTTTATGCATTAATTTTAGCTTTACCGCTCACAGCGTGCTTTTTTCGTCGTGCTGTGATGACGTCAGGTATGCGGTTTCATCGAGCGCACTTTAGTCGATCGCGGTTTTGTGGTGGAACCCAATAAGGGACTCCCCCCCAAAGAATACATATCCTAAAGCAGGGCTGTTAAACTCCCGACCCACGGGTCAGATGTGTCATGTGCTGGCCAGTCCCACACCCAGTTTGGTGAAGGAGGAAAAAAGTCCCGATACATCACGTGGCACAGCCATGATCACGTGAGTTTGACACCCCTTCCATAAAGGGATATTGGCCTCAAGAGGGTTCTAAACTTCTAAAACCATCTATTCTGGACTGATTCAGGTTAGGGATGGTGAGGGATGGCTAATGAGAAAAGATGCGATGGAGGAGCTGTCTTGGCTTCTGGTACTTGAGAGACCGCCTGCTGCCAATTACCTCCCACAGACCCATTAGATCTCACAGGGTTGGCCTCCTCCGGGTGCCATCTGCCAGCCAATGCCACCTGGCTATTACCCGGGGGAGGGCCTTCTCTGTGGCAGCTCCAGCCCTCTGGAATGAACTCCCCGCAGGGATTTGGACCCTCACCTCTCTCCAGGCCTTCCGAAAAGCCGTCAAAACCTGGCTTTGCCGGCAGGCCTGGGGGTGATGAGTTCCCTCCCCTCTCGACATGTATGGTTGTGCGACTGTTGCTTACTTTTATTATTTGTATTTTGTTTTTTATGTTCCCCCTTTTCCCCCTTGAATTGTTCGCCGCCCTGAGTCCTCCCGGAGAAGGGCGGCATACAAATAATAAAATTCTAATTCTAATTCTAATTCACCTTCCCTAATGCTACCGCAATTTGGAGAAGGCATTGAGATATGGAGTGATCTGCCAATGGCTTCATTCATAATGGATCATTACATTATTGGTAGCATGCTGCGAGAGAACATTTTAGCAAGCTTCTATTGTAACCATAACAACTGGTATATCCTGGATCTCAAAATAATAGCTAGTCCAGTGATGCTATTACATCCAGTTCTATCCAGTTCAGGCAAACTGGGAGCAGTGGTGGCGGGAGGCTCCGCCCACCCACCCGGATGACATCATGTCCCATATTGGACGCTCTGCGTGGAGGTGGGTGTGCTCAAATTTGCAAACCAATAGTGAAGGTAAATTAATTTCACCCCTGCTAGATGGTATCATCTAATGGGCATGTAGGATTAAAAACCAGATGATGGAGTGAAGACCATTTTGGTACAACGTTTCAACAATCCAGCCATGTTTTTCCCTTTGGATAGACCATTTCAATTGTCTTCTTATAGGTTCTTCATTCCTTCCCTCCCCCTATGGAGATTCTCAGTCATCCAGGTCATGGTTGCCCCAAAAGTGCTTTTCAAAAGGCAACTAGGGTTTCTAAGTCCAGTTGCTCTTTGAAAAGCACCTTTGGTATCCCTTCCCTCCCCCAACCCATATACATTTTTTGGCAGAAAAAACAAATTGATCCCTGATCATGGTTCTCATACTTTGGTCACAAGAAGGTCACAAGAATAGCAATAGCAGCTAGACTTATATACCGCTTCATAGGGCTTTCAGCCCTCTCTAAGCAGTTTACAGAGTCAGCATATTGCCCCCAACAACAATCCGGGTCCTCATTTTACCCACCTCGGAAGGATGGAAGGCTGAGTCAACCCTGAGCCGGTGAGATTTGAACAGCCGAACTGCAGAACTGCAGTCAGCTGAAGTAGCCTGCAGTGCTGCATTTAACCACTGCGCCACCTCGGCTCTTTTAAAAGGTTCAACGAAAAGTTATTACTCCCCCCCCTCCCATGTTAAAATACAATTCATCCAATGCAGGGGTGGTATTCACTTACTTTCCCTATTGGCTCGCACATGTGAGTGCACATGATCAAAGCACTTGCACTCGGCTTTCTATGTGTGTGCTTTGATCATGTGTGCGGCTTTCACGCATGTGCATGGCTTGAAAACATGTCTAAATAGGACAGCATAGAGCCGGGGTTGGGGGGAGAACCAGTCCAAATTGGCTGAATACCACCTCTGATCCAATACCTTCTAAAACATTCTTTTCCTACTAAAGATTTGTTTCCACCTCTCTTCAGCCTGAGTTTCAGGGATGTGGGGGAGGATGTTCATTAGAAGCAAACTGGGTTTTTTCCCCTTTTTTCTTAGCCCTCTGTTGTGGCTCAGCAGGAGCCGTTGGAGCTGCAAACAGATTCCACCAGCGAGGGGCCTTATGAGTCAGCTCTAAAAGAGGTGGAGGACCCTGAACAGAGTTCCAACTCCGAGCAGGACGCAGAGAGGCTGGTTGGCCAACAGGAGGTGCCTGAGCCTTGGAACAGTGGGGAGGAGACAAGGGAGTGTGATCCTGATGCCATGCATTAGAGCATGGGGAGGAGTCAAGGGAGGTGGTCCTGGATGCCCAGCAACGCCGGGCAGATCGACGTAGAAAGCAGCTATGCAGTTACAAACGATAATTGGATCCAGGCAATTGTAATTAGGCTCCTCTCAAGATAGTATTTAAAGAGAGACTGGGAGGAGCCTGGTTTTGCAGGATTCAACATCAATCCTAACGCTGGAGAAGCTGTTATCTGTCGAAGTCTGAGTTGCTGTCAAGGTTCTTATCTGTTTGTTATGCTTGGCTTTCAGCCACCGAGGTTTTGGTTTCTTGCTAATAAAGTGCCGTGAAATTCCAGTTAAACTTGTCTTGGCATTCGTTACTGGAAGGAGGAGGGGGTCAGAACAGCCCTCTATTTTGAGGATAGTGCTGTCAGTCTTTGCTTGTTCATCTCATTGTTAGAGGGATGAAATATTATTGTTGTCCATAGGTATAAATCTATACGTTCCAGGATTAAATGGAACAGGGGAAGACATTTGCTTCAGTGTAACGAATTCCTTAGACAAACAGAAATATGAATACCCTATTCATAGGTATATTAAATAGCAGTAGCAATAGCAGTTAGACTTATATACCGCTTCATAGGGCTTTCAGCCCTCTCTAAGCGGTTTACAGAGTCAGCATATTGCCCCCACAGTCTGGGTCCTCATTTCACCCACCTCGGAAGGATGGAAGGCTGAGTCAACCCTGAGCCGGTGAGATTTGAACCGCTGAACTGCAGATAACAGTCAGCTGAAGTGGCCTGCAGTACTGCACCCTAACCACTGCGTCACCTCAGCTCTTAATAGTGTAATACACTTAATAGTGTAATGCCAAAGGGAAAACCACAGAGATAAATACTTTCTGTCTTTAAGGAAAGGTGAAGATGTGCTTATGGAGCTGGTATATCAAAAGTGACTCATTACTTACTTGACAGTTATCTGGGATATATATCTCAGACTGGTGAATATAGCATCAAATTAAGAAATATTGTAGATCTGAAAAGAACCATTAATTGTTAGTTTTGGTAAAGAGCCTTTGCACTTTGAGTTATATATTAACTATTTCCAAAATAATATTTTAACTCTACCAATCAAATAATATTTATAGTTTCAGGTTTGTTTATTTTGCATTGCATAATTTCTGAAATCCTCTCCTTTTTAATTATGGTCAGTGAACAATATCAATAAATTCATTTACTTGCTTACTCCCTGGATTTTGCATTATAGCAGGATCGTGCATTATTAAAACTGTGACACAGCTTTACCTAATTGTATTAGGCGGTGAAAACTCCTTGGAGCCATTTGGCATCTATATGTCGAAATAAAAAGACTTATAATTTATAAGCATTGCCTCTGGAGCGAAGGAGGCTTGGGGCTATTGTGACAAGCAAAGGCTGGAGAATTCTAAGCAGGAGAAAAAGTTAGTCCTCCTGAGCAGAAAAGGCATCCTTCTACTTCTGCAACGTGCTCTACATGGGGCAGCCCTTGAAGAGCATTCGGAGACTTCAGCTTGTCCAAAATGCAGCTACGCGAGCGATCGTGGGTGCACCTCGGTTCACCCACGTAACACCTATCCTCCGCGAGCTGCACTGGCTGCCTATTGGTCTCTGGATACGCTTCAAGGCGCTAGTCGTCACTTATAAAGCCCTTCATGGTATTGGACCTGGGTACTTGAGAGACCGCCTGCTGCCAATCACCTCCGCTAGACCGATTAGATCCCACAGATTAGGCCTCCTCCGAATTCCATCCGCCGGCCAGTGTCGACTGGCGACTACCCGGAGGAGAGCCTTCTCTGTGGCTGCTCCGACCCTTTGGAACGATCTCCCCGTGGAGATTCGAACCCTCACCACCCTCCAGGCCTTCCGCAAAGCCGTTAAAACCTGGCTGTTCCGACAGGCCTGGGGCTAAAGAGCTGTTGCCCCCGTCTTGAATGGTATGACTGTTGTGTGTTTTTAAATTATATATTGTTATGTATCATTTATTTATATATATATATTGTCTGTACCCCCCCTTCCCTGATTTCATTTGTTAGCCGCCCTGAGTCCCCTTCGGGGGAAAAGGGCAGCATATAAATATAATAAATGTATGAATGAATGAATGCTGCTCAAATTGAACATGCAAATTGGAATCTGATATTTTAAATTGTTTTTAAAATCAAGTTGTTTACCCTCTGACATGGGGTATCTTCTTCTCTACCTACTCCTTGAGTTGGAAGTGAATGGAAAGATTCCCTGCAATGCCATGCTTACAGTCCCCAAGAAGGTTGCATTAATTGCGCCTCGTGAAACTGTAATAAGGATGTAAACTCAGCCTTTTGTTCTCTTCCCATTGTGGATGGCATTCATTTCTCAGGTTGTCAATATATCCTGATGCAACTTTAAGATTCTTATCAATCTTTAACTATGGCCCCATTGACTCGGCAATTGCACAGAAATTGATTTAAGTCTGATTACCATCATGTTAACATTTTAATGTTCAAAGGCCTGGATGAATGTGCGTGAAGTGTTCTAAGGTGTTCCCAGCTGGGATGGAGGAAACAGAGGAAGAGAATGGTTTCTGTGTTGTATAATGTAGTTGAAAACCATCTGTCTTTTTATCTTTACTTTAGAGAACAGGTTCCTTTTAGACATAGATTCTCAGAATTCACATCTCTTAATCATACATTCAGGGACACAGTGGCTCAGTGGCTAAGATGCTGAGCTTGTCGATCAGAAAGGTTGGCAGTTCGGCGGTTTGAATCCCTAGCACCACGTAACAGAGTGAGCTCCCATTACTTGTCCCAGCTTCTGCCAACCTAGCAGTTTGAAAGCATGTAAAAGTGCAAGTAGAAAAAATACGAACCATCTCTGATGGGAAGGTAACAGTATTCCATGCGCCTTCGGCATTGAATCATGCCAGCCACATGACCATGGAGACGTCTTCAAACAACGCTGGCTCTTCAGCTTTGAAACAGAGATGAGTACTGCCCCCTAGAGTCAGAAAAGACTAGCAAGTATGTGCAAGGGGAACCTTTAATCATACATTCACTGGGATTCACTGGGACTGATAAAGTCATTTCAATCTTAGTTTGCCAGTTGTTAACAAGAAATGGTTGTTCAGGAGATTCAGAATTGCTTTAAGTTGATTAGCAAATAAATATTTAATGTTTACACGACCATGATGATTTATTGCACAATCAGCCAGATGTTTAAGTTGGATTTATCCACCTATCAAGTCCTTCCCAAGGACCTGGAAATAGGCAAATGTTGTAGCTTGTGGTCTTAAAAGTATCAGCGCAGAATATAAGCTGCTCCGAGTAATTGCAATTTTTGCAATTAACTGGTTGTGATTTTGTCAACGCTGAAGGTGGTGAAGTGATGCTACGATTGTTTTTTGGGATTGCATCTGTTGCTTTTAGTACTATTTTTGCTTTGCTTTCCCACAGTCATTCTACTTCTGCAGGTCTTTGTAGTTTTTCTCCAGTTCTTTCTTTTTATTCAGCTGTCTCCAAGTATTGCCTTGTTTACTATCCATACTTTTTTTTTTTTTGTCTTTCTTAACAACAGTTGTAGAGTCTGGGCTACAGTGGTGGGATTCAAATTTTTTTTAGACATTTTATTTGGATTTATAGGCCGCCCTTTTCCCTGAGGGGACTCAGGGCGGCTTACAAATAATTTAACAACCGGTTCTCTGCCCTAATGACCAGCTGGGTAGGTGGGGCTCGGTGGTCATGTGACTGGGTGGACGTGGCCAACTCAAGATCACTCAGGTCGATGGGTGCTTCGTCTTAGCTGTTACAATGTAATAAAGGTTAACCGCAGAGGCAGTTTCTGTAAGCAGGGCAATAAAGATTAGGCTACAAACAACACCAGAATGTTTCCTTCCTGCCTTCCTTACAGGATTAGCCCTGTAAAGTGGAAAAAAAAGAAAATAAGATTTCTTCCAACAATCGGTTCTCTGAACTACTTAGAAAGTTGCCAACCGATTCTCCCGAATAGGTCAGAGGTGGGTTCCTACCGGTTCGCACCTATTCGGTAGAACCGGTTCGTCAAATCTACCGAACCGGTTAGAAGAGGTTCCACCAGTGAACCCAGAAAACAGGCCACACCTACAGAAGAGGTTCCAAACTTTTTTGAAATCCACCACTGGTGGGTGTGTAATGTCCTGCAGTTATCTACGCATTAATAATGATCTAGTAATATTTTAGGGACCTTTCCTTACATAATTGGTGTTTTCTTTCATACTTTTGGATTTCTAATTTCTGTTTCCGTTAGTTGGCAATTGCTAAAACCAATCCCACGTGAAAAAGTATTCAAAGCCTTCTTGATTTTAATTGTCAATTTATTTATTCCTGCACATTGTAATATTTATTCCTTTACATATCTCTGTTTTTCCACTGTTGTGCAAACACAATTCCAGCAGCTGCTAACATGTGTAAAATTAAATATATATTATACTCCTTTTCAAATAGCCAACAAAATATTTCTGGTTTTAATTCCATATCTTGCTTTACAATTGCTTCTAAACACTAACCACTTCTGAATAGCTACTTGGACCGACCTAAGTACTAATTCATAATTTCATAATTATGAATTTCCGGTCACATGGGCGGCAAGCCACTCCCATCTGGTCACATGGGTGGCAAGCCACTCCCACAAAGGAGGCCATACCCACAGAGTAGGTTCCAACAATTTTTGAAACCCACCCCTGGATGAAAGGCATTATCCTTTATCATTATTTTCTGATCTTCCTATCCAGGAAGATTTTTAGTTATGGTTGAGTCTAGTACCCTGTTCCACCTGGGTATGTAATGTCTGATATTGCCCAGGTGTTAATTGGTTTGATAATATTTCCTGATTTTGGTCTTTAAGATCTTCTTCACTCTTGTGATGCATTCACTTCTAAACTTTTTTTTTAACTTCAGTACCCTTGATGCTGTCTGCTCAAAGGATGCCCAAGTACTTGTAGTTATCATCATCATCCAGATTCATAGAGCGTTTTGATACCTTCAGTTTTCACTATTTTTCACCTTTTTGATGGTGAGAATGGCACATTTGTCCAGTAAACACTTCATTATAATATCTCTATATGTGAACAGTGTTGAGCAGTGATTTTATTCCAGATGCTGTTTTTCCATACAGCTGCAGATCATTTGTGTAAAGAAGGCGGGATCGCCTGGCAGATGTTTTGTTGTTGATGTTTTGCATACCCGTGGCCTGAGGTGTTGACAGAGGAATCAGTGCAATTACAACCAGTAGTGATGAATCTCTTTGAAAAATTCCTCTCTTGATATTAACCTTTCCCAATCTATCATCATTGACCAGACGCTGTGTTTTACATTGCATCATTGATATTTGCACTATTCTTCTAGTGCTATTATTATTGAGAGACCGCCTGCTGCCAATTACCTCCAACAGACCGATTAGATCCCACAGATTAGGCCTCCTCTGAATTCCATCCACTGGCCAATGCCGATTGGCTACCACCCGGAGGAGGGCCTTCTCTGTGGCTGCTCCGGCCCTCTGGAATGAGCTCCCCGTGGAGATTCGGACCCTCACCACCCTCCAGGCTTTCCGCAAAGCCTTAAAAACCTGGCTGTTCGGACAGGCCTGGGGTGATGAGTTCCTGTCCCCGCTCAAATGGTGTGGCTGTTGATTGTTTTTTAAAATTGTGGTGTTGTGTTGTTTGTTGTCTTTTTCTGTTCCCCCCCCCCCTGACTTGGTTTGTGAGCTGCCCTGAGTCCCTCTGGGAATAGGGCGGCATAGAAATACAATAAAATCGAAATCGAATCGAATCGATTGTTAAACATGAAACTCAGTCAATTGAACATTTAAAGATGTCTCACAGATACCATTGACTGGTGCTCATGGTTATTGTTGTTGTCGTTATTGTTATTGTTATTATTCATCACACAGTCAGCCAGATGTTCAGTCTGAGCTTGGCATTTTTGTCTACCTATCGAGTCCTTGCCAAGGACCTGGGATAGGCAAATCTGGATGCTTGATGGTGTTACAGATATTGTCAGGATGGAAGCAGTTCCAAATAAAGCCACCTTCTGCAATTGATTGATGGTAAATTTGTCAATGCCAATGGTGTTCAAGTAGTGCTCCAGTTGTTTCGTGACTGCACCCAAGGTGTCTATTGCTATTGGTACTATTCTTGCTTGCCTTTGCTATAGTTGTTCTATTTCTATTTGTAGGTCTTTGCATTTTTTTATCTTCTCGAGTTCCTTCTCTTGTATTCTACTGTCTCCAGGTCCTACCACATCCACTATCCAGATATTTGTTGTTGTTGTTGTTGTTGTTATTATTTTCACCAAAATAGACTACAAGACAGAGCCTTCTCACAGACTCCTAATTCAGATTCAAATATGAAATCTTTCCTACAGTGAGGTATAATGCCTAACATCCAATATTCTGGCATGAAAAAAAAATGAGGAAAATATTCTTCAACGATTCGGTTAGCAGAATTTGTGTTCCATGAACTATCTGCCTCTCCCCATTATATTTCTTTCTTAAAATCATTTG
Organism: Thamnophis elegans; assembly: GCF_009769535.1. Lineage (NCBI taxonomy): Eukaryota > Metazoa > Chordata > Lepidosauria > Squamata > Natricidae > Thamnophis > Thamnophis elegans. The sequence continues at coordinate 4,611,001 of NC_045545.1, forward strand.
TAGCACTTAATATTTGTTTTGCTCCTGAAAGGAAGTGGTGGGGAACTGTCAATGTTCCATTTACTGTATTGTTCCCTGAGAAATAAAATGAAAGGGGAAATGAAATTTGGGGAAATCAGCTTAAAGATTTGTTTTAGTTTTGTGCACCAACAGGAAGATATAATTTAGAAGAATGATTTTTTTTGGCGCGTTGACATTCACATGGACCAAACAAAAATTGACTGAATTAAATTATCCATATTACCTACATATAATCAAATTTTGCTACATACAGCAAAAATCGGCTGATGATCTAAATGTCAGTAGAAGTGAGTCTATGTATTCCTGCAGAAGGGAAATATAACCTGAGTCACAATTAGTGAAACTGGTGTTGTAACTTTTAGGAAAAAGGATTTTATTTATGGGAAATACATAACAAAGGAAGGAAAGCACACCACCTAACTGTGTCCTATCCGGAGGGGTTTCAAGAAGCTCTTGTGTACATGTGGATCAGTGGTGGGTTTCAAAAATTTTTAGAACCTCTTCTGTAGGTGTGGCCTGCTTTGTGGGAGTGGCTTGCCAGCCATGTGACTGGGTGGGAGTGGCTTGCCAGCCATGTGACTGGGTGGGCGTGGCCAACTTGTAAAATGTGGTGAAACTCACTTAACAACGCTCTTGCTTAGCAACCAAAATGTTGGCTCAGAAACTCTGGCATTTGAAGCACGCAAGTCTTAAAGCTGTCAAGTTACAAGACCCTTGCACCCCTAACTCTTTAGGAAAAAAAAACCCAGGGGTGTTCAAACTTGACAGCTTTAAGACTTGTGGACTTCAACTCCCAGAATTTCTCCTCTCGCGCTTCATCTTGATGATGTTCGGACGGGCAGGGGGAGAGAGCTGGAACCGGTTCTAAACGGCACTGTAGATTTGTGGAACCTCTTCTATAGAAGAGGCTAGAACTGGCAGGAACCCACCCCTGATGTGGATCTAGGAAAAAGAGGAAGCAGAACAAATGGGAACAGAAAAGGAATTTATAATTATATTCAATTGACATTTGGAGCCAGAAGATCTGAAATCACATCTTCAACATGAAACTGTAAAGAACAGGTTATATTTTGCAGAATAAGTATACAATGCAGCACAGGGAGAAGCAGTGCAAAAGAAACCATCCATCTAATCTCAGATCCCAATGAGGCTGAATTGAATGACCTAGATTCTGGTTAGCTGCATGTTTGAAATGAGTGACATGAGCAGTCTGGCTCATTGCCATACATGGTAAAGTTGCAGTCCTATAACCTATTTACCTAAAAATAAACCCCACTAAATTCAATAGACCTCATGCCTGAATAAATGCCTACGAGACTGAATGCAGAACGACGCTGCGTTAGCATGCTACATCGTACGGATTCCAGAACTCCCACCATTTGTCTTAATATGATAAAACTACAAGGGAAGACAAATCACATAACGCAAAGCTTTAAATATTCTCAATCTTGGAACATACCGAGTAAAACCCCCAGTACTCACCTGGTCAGCATTCAGATATAAGAGAAGGTTCTAGAGACAATTCTGGTGGTGAGAAAGTCCATCTATTGAAATTCATGGAAAGAATGCACGTAGTAACATCAGATGCTCTATATCTGTGAAGGGGAGTCATACATATAAGCAAGATATTTCATTGAGATCACTTGTTTGATCCAAAAATATAAATTTCCAATTTTTCCAATTTAATAAAAATTTGTATGCCGCCCACTCCCTAGGGACTCTGGGCGGCTTACAGACAGATAAAAAACATTTAAAAATTTAAAAATAAAGGTACATTATTAAAATTGCACATCATCCATTCAATGGAGGTGGGGCTGGACATTGATCAACAGCCCCAGGCCTGCTGGAACAGCCAGATCTTGATCGCTTTATGGAAGGCCGGGAGAGTGGGAAGGGTCCGGATCTCAATGGGTAGGTCGTTCCACAGGGCCAGTGCAGCTACAGAGAAGGCTCTCCCCCGGGGAGTCGCCAGCCGGCATTGTCCAGTCGACGGCACCTGGAGGAGGCCCAACCTGTGAGATCTAGTTGGTCATTGGGAGGTATGTGGCAGGAGGCGGTCTCTCAGGTAGCCAGGTCCTAAACCAGGTAGGGCTTTAAAAGTAACGACTAGCACCTTGAAGCGTGTCCGGAGACCAATGAGGAGCCAGTGCAGCTCATGGAGGATGGGTGTAACATGGGTGTATCTACGTACACCCAATATCGCTTGCGCGGCTGCATTCTGGATCAACTGCAGTCTTCGAACACTCTTCAGGGACAGCCTCAAATATGTATCCAAATGGGCATTAGAAATAATACAAATGAAAGAACGAGTAGAGAACTCACAGAAATTTGTAATTCCTGCCCTGCATATTAGTTCAGCAAGATTATACACATCAAGATTTTCCAAGCTGTTTGATCACACCGCTAGCAGGAAATGGTATTCAGCAGGTTCTGATCAGTTCTGGAGAACAAGTAGCAGAAGGTTTTTTTTAAATAATCTTCATTGGTTATACATTTTTTTAATTAGACATCCAAATACAGCTTTAAACATACAAACCCTCCCCTCCCTCCCCCCTCTCTCTAATCAACATCTTCTTGTTACAAAGTTCAGGGATCTAATACCATACCCACGTTCACTTTTAGTTCCCATTATTAACAACTGCTATTTAACTTTCCCAGTTTTAAGTCCCTGCTGTTCTCCTTGTCGCCCACATAACCCATGGGTTCCAGCTAAGATAATGTTCCGTTTCTCCTTTGTCCCTCAGCCGACCCGTCATTCTGTCCATTTCTGCACATTCATAAATCTTTTTAATTATGGCATCTTCCGACGGTATGGTAGTAGATTTCCAAAATTGCGCATAGGTTATTCTTGCGGCCACAATTATATGTAGGCTCAAATGCCATATAGATTTACTCATGTTTTCTGGTTTTATGCTTAGTAAAAAAGTCTCGGGTTTCCATTCCATACTTGCCCCGGTAACCCAGAGGTGGGTTCCTACTAGTTCGCACCTATTCGGTAGAACCGGTTCATCAAATCTACCGAACTGGTTAGAAGAGGTTCCACCAGTGGACCCGGAAAGCAGGCCACACCTACAGAAGAGGTTCCAAAACATTTTGAAACCCACCACTGGTCCTTGGATATGATTATTCTACACTATCATGCTCCTATTTATAAAACTCAGTGCCTCTGTGAAAGGTAAGGATGACTACTGCATTTGTGGTGCAATCAGAACATTGTGTGTGTTGAAGTTGTTTTAACGCAAACTAAAGATGCCTTTTAAAAAACAAGTTTACATCCTATTCTTATGCATGCCAGTGCTGTGTGGGAGGTAATTTAAGGTGGTTCTGACAAGTGTCGTCGGCATCTTCATATCCGGTCACATGGGTGGCAAGCCACTCCCACAAAGGAGGCCACACCCACAGAGTAGGCTCGAACAATTTTTTGTTCAGAGAACCAGTAAATGCCACCTTTGACTGGCCCTGCCCCCATCTATTCTCTGCCTCCCGAGTCCCAGCTGATCGAGAGGGAATGGGGATTTTGCGGTATCCTTCCCCTGCCACACCCACAAAGCCACACCCATCAAGCCACACCAGGCCCAACAAGCCACACCCACAGAACCAGTACCCCGCAAAAAATGTGAATCTTGAGGAGGAGTCATAGGTGAGCATGTAGGTGAGAGGTAACAACAATTGACTGAGTGCCTGGAGGGCATAAGGGTCTGAATGGAGAGGAACTGGCTTTGACTTAAACCTGACAGGGCAGAGTAGTTCTGGGTTTTTATCTTATAGTATGGTTGTTAAGTGAACTTATTCTTCTGAATGAGTCGGCTTTCTTCCATAAATTGGCAAAAAAAAATGCCAAATATCACAAATCACAGCCATGTGACTGTGGGATGCTTCAACCCGTCATAAAGACAAGCTGATTGGCCAACACCCCAAATGTGATCACATGTCTATGGGGGAATGTTACATTTCACAATGTAATATAATAAATCAATGGATGTGATTTATACTTCATAAATCTCCTGTTCCAAGGCTGTCATAACTCTGGTCGCAAAACTACTGGTTCTAAATTATGGACTACCTATATTATAATGAAGCTTATAATTAGGTTAGAATGTGTATGTGCAGACACCCCAAGTTTCGGAGGAAGGATAATGAAATATTAATAGCACGCTATTACAATTCCAGATTCCCAATTTCTTCTGTTCTTTCTTTCCTCCTTTCATTTTATGACAGAAAATGCCCCAAAGTATTATGAGCCAAAATCAATAGGAAAAAAAAATATCGTGAAAGCATTGCAAAGCATAATTACGTTCGGAACAAAAAGTCTTAACTGAGGCCTTAAAAGAGGCACAAAATTGAAACTGTCATGCTTTAGGTCAAAATAAGCAGGAGTAAGTCTGTATCCAAAACTCTTTTTCTTTAATTTGAAATAAGCCAGACAACAACATTGAGAAGCAATATTGCAAATTTCCAATAGTTGGTTGATCATGAGCATCTCTCCTTTTTTTTTTTAATGATAATAAAGTCCCTCTTTTGGTTCCACCACAAATGCGCGAACGACAAAAGCGCACCTGACTAAACCGCGGTGACAAAACCGCGCCAACAAAACCGCGCCAACAAAACCGCGTGACTAATGAGCGCCGACAACAGCGCGCCGACAGAAGCGTGCTGTAACTTAACCCTAAACCTAACCCTAAACCTAACCCTAAACCTAACCCTAAACCTAACCCTAAACCTAGCCCTAAACCTAACCCTAAACCTAACCCTAAACCTTACCTTAACTTAAATTGCGCTTCTGCCGGCGCGCTGTTGTCGGCGCGCTGTTGTCGGCGCGCTGTTGTCGGCGCACTTTTGACATCGCGGTTTTAGCGCCGCGGTTTTGTCGGGTCACGCCCTCTTTTGATGAAAGTAACCTAAGTTTCTACTTTTAAAATATTTTATGTCAGCCTAATTGTATATAGATGAGCTCAAGTCATATCAATAGAATATAATCAGTTCTATAAAATAAATACGGTGTATTTATTTAAACAATTATTCCAGTTCTATACAAACCCAAAGTGGTAGATTTTAGACAGGGGTTTGGCACATTTAATAATTCAGCCAGGGAGTAAAAATTGATCTTCATTTCATTTTCAGATGAAAGTTCTACACAACTAATATAGATATTATACCACCTCAAAGCCTCTCCTTGTCTCCTATCTCCATTATATGGGAACGACAGAATTTTCTGGGCAGGCTATAGCAGAAGAGAATAGACTACATTACTTCATGTTGTTCTGCTGCCTCAGGATTCTCTGGCATTTGCAGAAGCTGCCAGGGCCTTTCCAATTTTATAAATTCTGCAGAATGCTGAGGCAGCAAAGGAAATTTGAAGAAACACGGCTTGCTTTCCCTTAGCAGCAAAGAGACCACATAAACTTGTAAAGCAGCTGGAATGCAATGCCTCCCATCTGCTTCCCTCAAAAGCTGGTCCCTCTAAAATAGTGTTTCTCAACCTTGGCAACTTGAAGATGTCCGGACTTCAACTCCCAGAATTCCCCAGCCAGCAAATGCGGACATCTTCAAGTTGCCAAGGTTGAGAAACACTGCTCTAAAATCTACTCAGCCCTAATATTTAGTCAATTTTAATTTATGGGTGTACTTGGAATACTTTCTTAATGAACATCTAAGAATGATACATATCTCGGAGTTCTGTACACATGGGAAGTTCAATTGTCTTAGACTGATCTGTCTAAGAGACTGCGTTTTATCTATATATGCTAAAACTCAACCCTGAAATTGTCTATCCACTTTATTGATTATTGCCATCATTTCTTCTTCTTCTTCTTCTTCTTCTTCTTCTTCTTCTCTTCTTCTTTCTTCTTCTTCTCCTTCTTCTTCTTCTTCTTCTTCTCTTCTTCTCTTCTTCTCCTCCTCCTTCTTCTTCTTCTTCTTCTTCTTCCTCCTCCTCCTCCTCCTCCTCCTCCTTCTTCTTCTCCTTCCCCTCCTTCTTCTCCTCCTTCTCCTTCTCCTTCTTCTTCTTCTTCTTCTTCTTCCTCCTCCTCTTTCTTCTCCTCCTTCTCCTTCCCCTCCTTCTTCTCCTCCTTCTCCTTCTCCTTCTCCTCCTCCTCTTCTTCTTCTTCTTCCTCATCCTCCTCGTTCTCCTCCTCCTCCTTCTTCTTCCCCTCCTTCTTCTCCTCCTCCTTCTCCTCCTCCTCCTTGTTCTCCTCGTTCTCCTCCTCCTCCTCCTCCTCCTCCTCCTCCTCTTCCTCCTCCAATTAATGATGCTGCTGCATGAAAGTAACACAATGCATGTCACATCAGAGGTGGTATTCAGCTGCTTCTATCCAGTTCGGGCGAATTGGTAGCAGCAGCTGCGGGAGGCTCCACCCACCTGCCCCGCCGTAATGCTTGAGCACTGCGCATGTGCAGAAGGCGCACACACTCACATTTGTGAACTGGTATGCAAGGTAAGTGAATCCCACCTCTGTATCAGATGTACAAATAGCAGTGAACTGACTGTACCAATGCCAGCCTCCAAAGGGAATCAAACAGGCACGTATCCTGAAACCCATTTTTTAATGTCTATATTAATGATATTAAATAGGGTTTCACTAGACTGAATTCCATCCACCACTTCTAACTGACCCCCAATTTCTAAATGATTATAGCAATAGCAATAGCAATAGCAGTTCGACTTATATACCACGCCCTCTCTAAGCGGTTTACAGAGTCAGCATATTGCCCCCAACAATCCGGGTCCTCATTTTACCCACCTCGGAAGGATGGAAGGCTGAGTCAACTCTGAGCCGGTGAGATTTGAACAGCTGAACTGCAGAACTGCAGCCAGCTGAAGTAGCCTGCAGTGCTGCATTTAACCACTGCGCCACCTCGGCTATATACTGACAATGCTGCTATTCTTTCCAAATTGGGTTGGACAAAGCTTCTTTGCGCTAGCGTTATATTGCCAGACCAAAAATGCTGGAAATTAATCATGCTGAGGTTATTGTATTTAATATGCAGCATACTAACATCACCTTACATTTGGGTAATCAACAACCTCCCAGCTGAGCAAATAAAAGCCTTTGAATACCTAGGTATCAATTTTCAGTCATCTACCTCCTGGAAACTTCAATCCACAAATGTTACTCTCCAGGCAAAAGCGCTTCCAGTGCAATCACCAGATGCATAAAGCTGTAAGGAAGACAGTGATGTGCCTGCAGCAATTAAACTTTTCAAAGCTAAAGTATGAAGTATTTTGTGGCATGGTACACAACAATACAACATAAAGTTATGAAGTATTTTGTGGTATAGTCCTGTAGTGGGTTTCAAAAATTGTTGGAACCTACTCTGTGGGTGTGGCCTCCTTTGTGGGAGTAGCTTGCCACCCATGTGACTGGATGGGAGTGGCTTGCTGCCCATGTGACCAGATGGGAGTGGCTTTCCGCCCATGTGACCGCATATGAAATTATGAATTAGTACTTAGGTCGGTCCAAGTAGCTATTCAGAAGTTAGTGGTTAGAAGCAATCGTAAAGCAAGATATGGAATTAAAACCAGAAATATTTTGTTGGCTATTTGAAAGGGAGTATAATATATATTTAATTTTACACATGTTAGCAGCTGCTGGAATTGTGTTTGCACAACAGTTTAAAAACAGAGATATGTAAATATTACAATGTGCAGGAATAAATAAATTGACAATTAAAATCAAGAAGGCTTTGAATACTTTTTCACGTGGGATTGGATTTAGCAATTGTCAACTAAAGGAAACAGAAATTAGAAATCCGAAAGTATGAAAGAAAACACCAATTATGTAAGGAAAGGTCCCCAAAATGTATAAGGAAATATTACCAGATCATTATTAATGTGTAGATAACTGCGGGACATTACACACTATGGTCCTTGAGCTAAAAGGAGTTCTGTCCTCTTTGGAATTTCTAGCATTGTGCCAAATATATTTCTCTTCTTTGAGCTTGGATGAATGGAGGACCACATTTGGGTGGAACTTTCTAGTTCAAATGTAATGATAGAGATGTTATTCTCCATGGAAGAAGTAGATAACCCCTGGCCCTTTTATGGGCTCTTTCCATAATAACTGTCTAAACTGGGCTTAGACAAAGTCTCGAGTGTGATTAAGCTCCTAGCGCGGTGACCAAATTTTCTCCCATATATTGGCAGCTAGAATAGCAATAGCAGTTAGCAGTTAGACTTATATACCGCTTCATAGGGCTTTCAGCCCTCTCTAAGCGGTTTGCAGAGTCAGCATATTGCCCCCAACAATCTGGGTCCTCATTTTACCCACCTGGGAAAGATGGAAGGCTGAGTCAACCTTGAGCCGGTGAGATTAGAACCGCTGAACTGCAGATAACAGTCAGCTGAAGTGGCCTGCAGTACTGCACCCTAACCACTGCGCCACCTCGGCTCTTAGAAACTGTTGTCGCTGATGATATCATAAGCATGCTAACCTTTTCCGACGAATAGGCTTTTCACTTGCACATTTTGGACTTTAATATTGTTTTACTTTTTTTGGCTGATTACTGTAAATCTGTTAATTGATTAATTGGTGCATCTCCCCACCCTCCTTACCAGCAACAAAAATGATCTTCACTCTAATGTGGCTAGTTCAGGACAGGGGGAAAAAAAGATGTGTAGCACGGCTGTTTCCACCACTTCTATCCAAATGTTTGTATAAAGGCATTTTTTTAAAAAAAATAATAGAGATAAATTGGAAATTACAATGAACATTGGCTGCAGAAATATGTCTATTTTAAGACGGTATAAAAAAAAAAAACATCCAAAATCCATGGCAGATTTTTTTTAAAGAAAAGCTGGATTGCATCTAAATTTCAAAAAGAATAACTGGAAAAAATTAAAAAAAAATAACAATGAAGAACTGAATCTGGGTTTAATCCAGCACTGAATTTTTCCTGGTTCCAAAACTGACCATACAAGAGACACTAGACATAAAATTAAATGCAAGATATCATTTGGACGCATTAGAATGATCAGCATGGAGAAGATCTAAAAAAACAACCCCTGAGGACATTGGTCTTAATACCAAGTGCAGAAACAGAATTGGACAACTTGTCATCACCATCTCACTGTCACCAACCTAGTAGACCCATGCAGAACAGTAAATGCTATTGTTTTCCCGACAACTACTTAGGGTTGTAAAAGTTGGGTTGTAAAAAGCAAATAACAGAAAATTAAGCTTATTCGATTTATGGGTTACTGGGTGGGCATGGCCAACTCAACATCACTCATGTCAATGGGCGCGTCACCTTAGCTGTCGATGACAAAATGAGATTTTGGAATGCATTAAACCAGAAACATTACCGAAAGCTGTTTGCCAAACAAAGGCTGTTTTTATTTTAATCCTGCCATGCAATCAGATTCTTTAGAAAAATCCATCATGGTAGCATCTGAATTTTGAGCACATCACTTATGAGGTTGCTGCAAAAGGCGTCACTGTGAAAAACAGTCATAAATCACTTTTCCAATTCTGTTGAAGTTGAGGACTACCTGGGTTTCAAACATTTTTAGAACCTCTTCTGTGGGTGTGGCCTGCTTTGTGGGAGTGGCTTACCAGCCATGTGACCGGGTGGGAGTGGCTTGCCAGCCATGTGACTGAGCGGGAGTGGCTTGGCAATCATGTGATTGGGTGGGCATGGCCAACTTGTAAAATGTGGTGAAACTCACTTAACAATGCTTTTGCTTAGCAACCAAAATTTTGGCTCAGGAACTCTGGCATTTGAAGCACGCAAGTCTTAAAGCTGTCAAGTTACAAGACCCTTGCAGCCCTAACCTTTTAGGGAAAAAATCCAGGGGTGTTCAATCTTGACAGCTTTAAGACTTGTGGACTTCAACTCCCAGAATTCCTCCTCTCGCTCTTCATCTTGATGATGTGCGGACGGGCGGGGGGAGGGAGCTGGAACCGGTTCTAAACGGCACTGTAGATTTGTGGAACCTCTTCTATAGAAGAGGTTAGAACTGGCAGGAACCCACCCCGACACATACATACATATGCATACATATACATTTACACATACATATACATATTTTTATCACAGTCCATTTTGACTGTTAGCCCATTTCTATGGAAATTCTCAGTCATCCAGGTCAAAGGTGCTTTTTCAAAAGGCAACTGGACTTTCTCGTTTTTCTTTGAAGACGTTTCGTTTCTCATCCAAGAAACTTCTTCAGCTCCTCAGTGTGTGTGTGTGTGTGTGTTTGTGTGTGTGTAATTTGAGAGCAGGCATCAGAATTATATTTTTAATGTATGCCAGTGTGTTCACAGAAAAAAAGGTGACGATAAAGATTATCTTACCTTTATCAGCTAACCGCACACCACACCATTGTCAAGTTTTGAGAATCATACTAACTGAATTTGTTTGAGTCAGTGATTTATGAATCGGTGCTGATCATATACGATAATAATAAAAAAATATGGACACATTGTTCAAAATGATGTTCAGGAATGCAAACTAGAGATTAAATCAAAATATTTGTGTATATATGTATGGGTACTCTGCATAAGACTGAAGGGTTTTTTAAAAAAAAGGGGGGGGAATGCCAACCTCAGTGCTTCATTAAATTTCTCTAATTCCCATAACCTAATTTATCCAGAAGTGATTATAGCTTGATGATTGACTAATTAGGAACACTCATTATAATTTTCATAGGCTGTTTGTAAAGCATTATGTCTGAATGATTTAATATAAATTGCTTGATGAGCATTGGCTTAAAAATTACATGCAAACGAAATGAGAATCAGGACAGAGGGAGGAAGAAAAAGACTAAGAGGAGGCATAATTTTTTTTCACGCAAATGAAAGTGCCTGCATTTTGTAACTGTATGCATCTGGTTATATTTAGGAATAAAAACATTTTAAAGGGAAGCTTTAAACTTCAAACATACATAATCTTGGTTTATTAAATCATCAGTACTTTCCTCAATAGATACTCCACTTTGTGCATTTTTTTCTTTGTCTCTGTGAAAAGGTATCTCAGTTCACTTTATGTACAGAGACTTTGCACAATGCAGAATTTATGCTATGTGCGCGATTCACTGGTTAAATAGTAAGATGATCCGCAACCTTCTAAATACACAGGTGGAAAACAAATTCCAAGATACAAAATATTTTTTTTCCCAGTTCAATTAACATGGAGGTAGTTGGGCCAGACAGGACAACCCAAAATTATGTTCATGAATAATACTATTTCTGTTGCATATGTTGGATGCTTCATCAGTCTAACAAAAATTCAAAATTCAGAAAATTGATCAGACTGTCAGGGAATCAAGATTAGAATCTCTAATTTGCAAAAACAAAATGTATAGGGCATATTGACAAATTTATTTATTTACTTACTTCTTTGACATGCTTGTAAGCCACCCAATTCAAATAATGTGACTCTTGGAAGAGTACAACACAAAGACCAATAAACACCTTACACACACACACACACACACACACACAGACGCACACACACAAACCAATTCAGTTTCACATCAATTGGATGCAGGGCTGGGTTCTGGCAGTTACTACTGCAACTAGTGTGTAACTCAAACTCAAAGCCTCTCTTGCTAATAGTCTAATGCATTGTCAACATACTATCAGACTAATTTTATAAATGAGGAAAAGAGGAAAGTGCAAAGAGTATTTCATCTTTACACATGAAAATATCCCACCCCTCTGCGTTTCCTCAGATGTAAGTAAATATTAGCAGCCATGATGATCCCTAAATCCCCAAAGAGATTTCTGGCAACATTCATATGCAAATCACCATATAAACAGTGACACAATTTTTCAGTGACCTTTACCAAGAAATTAGTGTCAGGCTTACAATTATATTCCTTTTAGAAGTTTGGCCTGCCACACTTTCTTTTATTTCATTATGCTGTTTCATTAGTATAGTTGATGGGAGGGGGGAATAGAAAGGAGTAGGATTGTGGAATGTGTTGTTGTCATTCTTTTCCAGAAGACCAAGGTCATCTTTTGTCTCCACACTTTTACACCTGGCCGGAAGCAGCTGGGTGGAGATTCCAGCGTGGAAGAAGAAGATTGGACCATGTGATGGACCATGAACTTTTAACTGGGTGGGATTCTGATGTAATTTCCAGAATTGGGATTACACAGATGTGCTAAGATGTCTGCTTTATTAAATTGGAACTTTAAGGATCGTTTTGCCTTGGACTCTGATTTAATTCTACATGATACTTGGAATGCGGACAATTAGAATGTTAAACGTATGAATATACTTAACACAGCTTTCAAAATAAATGACTCCAGTTACAATCCAATATTCTTCACTGTCTGATGGTCAGCAGGAATGCTGGAGATGGGTAGAGGAGTCCTTTTCATATTACTGCAGAAGAAATGATATCATCGCAAAGATTTGAAGAGTTGCTTTGGATTTCTTTAAGATTCGAGCATCCATAATGCAGTGGGCTATTGAGAAGCAATCATGTCAAGGTTGCTTCTTGAAGAATAAATAGATGGACTTAAAGATTGGATGATATTCTAGAGCAAGATGTATTGGGAGAAGGTCACAGAAGCCAGGCAAAGATGGGGCATTACTACTTTTTCATTCATTCTCTCTCAACATTCATCTATCACTGCTGGCCGAAATGACAGATTCCTGGGACTGAAATGTATTTTTTGCAGAGCAATCTCCCCACCCACCCACCCTCTGAAAAGAACCAATGCTTATTGTTGCTATTTTTGAACTCTCCTTTCAGAAACTTTAATTTATATTTTCATGTATTCAATACAGCTTTGCCAAATGTACATTGAAGAATCTTCTTAGTCAGTTCTCTTCTCATGCACTGGAATGGCAGGATTTTTGTGTCTTGTATTTATTTCCTTTTTGGACTGCTACATGAAACTTACACCAGTGTCTCAGCAGGTATTTATTTATTTATCAAATTTATTAGCCACCTGTTGTGGCCCAGCAGGAGCCGTTAGAGCTGCCACCACAGCGAGGGGCCCTATGAGTCGGCTCTGGAGGATGTGGAGGACCCTGGACAGGGTTCTGACTCCGAACAGGGGGCGGACAGGAGGCGTCTGAGCCTTGGACCAGTGGGGAGGAGACAAGGGAGTGTGATCTGGATGTCATGCATTGGAACAGTGGGGAGGAGACAAGGGAGTTGTTCCTGGATGCCCGACAACAGAGAGCTAATAGGCGTAAGGAACAGTTACACAGTTACAGGAGATAATTGCACTCAGCTGGTGGTAATTAGGCTCCTCTCAAGACTATAAAAGGAATGATTGTGCACACGCCCTTTGCAGGAGTCAACGTATTCACTAGAGCTGGAGAACTCTCATGGCTAGCTTGGCAGGCTGGATTGCTGCCAAGGTTAGTCTCTGTGTTAACAAATCCTTGAAGTATTTTTGTCTCGGTGTACTTTGGTGTAGAACGAGAGGGGTTGGAACAGTCACCCATCTTACTTCATGGCAACTCATACCATCTAAGAGTTTCTTTCTCAAGTAAATTACATTCTAACACTTTTATCAACTTAACTAAATTCAATAGCTAATTATTATTTTTATGTATTTTATTTATTACTAAATTTATATTGCCGCCTATTCACCCATGGCAGTTCAAGATGGCTTACAGAATCTAAAAGCCACATCTAAAAACAGTAAAACTAATAAATAATCAAATAAATTAATGTAATAAAATCACCCCCACCTCCCATCCCACCAGCAACTAATCGCACGAGCCATTTAATGGGCTCCGTCCCACTCTGGGTTCCTCAGGCTAGCTGGCTGAACCAGGTTTTCAGCATCTTCTGTAAGAGTATTAGAGTGGGGGCCGTTCTAATCTCTGGGGTAATGATGTTCCAGACAGAGGGAGCCACCACGGAGAAGGCCCTTCTTTTGGTATCTGAGAGAGATACACCTGGTAGGAGATACCCCACCAGGTGTATTTCCCTCAGCGATGGGACCATAACAAATGTTTAACTATTTAAAACCTGGTTGAAGTTGGTGACATCATTCCAAATGGTTTAAACCACAGGGAATCTCCTTCCAAAGGTAATAGTTTGGCTGAATGTTTGGACAATAATTCATAAGATTGGATGGGAGAGCTTACATAATCAGAATATTGACATATGGATAGTAGAAGCAATGGGGCAGAAAACAAACAATTCTGAAATAGATTTTAGCAGATTAAGAGTAAACGAAAATATCCCACCTGATACTTTTCCAATAATTGGATTGCTATGGCATCATCTGACTTCCAACTATGTACATGAGGTATTTTATGTCCAGAGTGAAACTTCCAGTTCAAATCTAATTTGAATCCTGAATTCTATCAAAGATGTTAGGAAAGACAAATCTTTTCATCAATAATCTTATTTGCAAAATGAAACAAAGACTGCTCTATCTTGTAAAAGTATTACATACAGCATTTACTGTGAGTATGTCGAAAGATGGATGAGGAGAGATGGAGAATGTGGGTACACAACCAGAATCAAGTTTAAAGATGGCTACTTTTTAACTGGCTATAATTTACATAGATTTGGCACTGCATTATTCAGTGCATAGATCATTGTGTGGCTGTGAGTAAATGCAAAATGGTCCTCTTTTAGCTTAGAGCCAAGGTGGAGCAGTGAAGTAGCCCTGCAGGCTACTTCAGCTGACTGCAGTTATGCAGTTCGGCTGTTCAAATCTCACTGGCTCAGGGTTGACTCAGCCTTCCATCCTTCCGAGGTGGGTAAAATGAGGACCCGGATTGTTGTATATGCTGACTCTGTAAACCGCTTAGAGAGGGCTGAAAGTCCTATGAAGCGGTATATAAGTCTAACTGCTATTGCTATTGCTAGATTTGGGACAATCATACCAGCTTCAAAACCCACTACAAATTACTTTATATATTCCCTTCTTATTTTGGTCAAGGACACTGCTACACCTGAACCCCTGGAAATGTATTTGCCTGCATCAGAGGAGTGTGTGTGTGTGTGCGTGTGTGTTTGTGTGTGTGTTTCTCCACCATGTACAAGGAAACTGCAAAGTCACATACTGTAAATATGCTACATATTTACACACAAGCATTGTGAACACACAAACAAACTAGTCAATACCATATATATTATTTTCTTATTAGGCCTTGGAAGTGAACCAGAAGTGAAAAGGTAGTTTGGCAACAACGATGTATAACGAAAACCTGACAAAACCAGAAAGAAATGTGATAGACAGACAGGTCCTTGGCAGCAATCCAACACAGATAGGCTGTGGCAGCAATCCAGCCTGCCAGGCTCACCAGACTGTTCTCCAACATTTGTTCCTGCATTGACTTATATACCGCTTCATAGGGCTTTCAGCCCTCTCTAAGCGGTTTACAGAGTCAGCATATTGCCCCCAACAACAATCCGGGTCCTCATTTTACCCACCTCGGAAGGATGGAAGGCTGAGTCAACCTTGAGCCGGTGAGATTTGAACAGCCGAACTGCAGAACTGCAGTCAGCTGAAGTAGCCTGCAGTGTTGCATTTAACCACTGCGCCACCTCGGGATTATTAACATAATCCCAGAATAAACAAAACAGCAAGAACCACGAAAGCACAAAAGTAAAAAACAAATAAAAATAATCCATAAAATATAATTGTAAATGATAAAAAATATCCATAAAAGCCAGGGACAAACAAAAAGATTTGTGATGTATACAAACTTTTCTTGGGAGAACAATTTTGTGCCAGAGTGCCTCAGTGCAAAAGGCTTCCCTTTACTCTCCATCTATCTAATTTCCCACAGCTTGATCTCATAGGCCATCAATCTTAGAAAAAGAAATAAAAAACACTTTCTTAGGAAACAGGCTTTTCCCATGGAACAAATTATCTTGCCTTCCTATCAGCTTTCTCTGGTAGCCAAAACTCTTGGGAATGTCCTCCCTCTGAGGTATAGGAAACCCCTATCTTATCAGAATCACATAAACAAGTTAAAGCTGGGTTATTTCCATGAAATTTTAGTCCCAATTGACTTTATTGAGGGAACCTGTTGCGGATGTTTGATGAGTAGATTTTGTTGTTATCGATTCATTATTGCTTCTCTTATATTTTACTTCGGGACTCTTTTGGGATTGAAAAGCATAAGTAAAACTTACAATATCTACAGCGTTTAAAGAAAATATATACAAGATGGTTTATAGATGGCACTTTCCCCCAACGAGGTTAACCAAAATGTTTCCTGGGTTATCCTCAGTGTGTTGGAAATGTGGAAGAAGGGATGGCACATTCTACCATATTTGGTGGCCCTGTATTGAGGCCACGAAATACTGGAGAAGGATTCAAAACTGGCTAAAAGAGGTTATTGGGGCAAGTATGGAATGGAAACCCGAGACTTTTTTTTACTAAGCATAAAACCAGAAAACATGAGTAAATCTATATGGCATTTGAGCCTACATATAATTGTGGCCTCAAGAACAACCTATGTGCAATTTTGGAAATCTACCACCATACCATCGGAAGATGCCATAATTAAAAAGATTTATGAATGTGCAGAAATGGACAGAATGACGGGTTGGATGAGGGACAAAGGAGAAACGGAACATTATCTTAGCTGGAACCTATGGGATATGTGGGCAACAAGGAGAACAGCAGGGACTTAAAACTGGGAAAGTTAAATAGCAGTTGTTAACAATGGGAACTAAAAGTGAACATGGGTATTGTAATAGATCCCTGAAATTTGTAACGAGAAGATGCTGGTTAGAGACTAAACTATGAGGAAGAAAAAAAAATGTTGGGCTGTGAATGACTGTCACGGGGGCGGGGGTATTGTATGTTTAAAGTTGTATTTGTATTTGTATGTCTTATTTAAGAAATGTATAACCAATAAAGATTATTTTTTTTTTAAAAAAAAAGAAAAGCATAAGTAAATAAATAAATGTTGGCAACGTAGTGGGACTTGCATCACAGTTACAATAGAATTATGTCGAATTCTTCAACAGGTAGCCGCCAGGTTTTAAATCCAATCAGTACCGTGGAGAAGGAAGGCTGTCTTTAAATAAATGGTAATGAAGCGTCTCTATTTGTGTAAGACATTATTGTAGTCCCCACCATGTTTAAAAAATGTATTTGAGCTTTTGCCATTTAATATCAAATTAAAGGTGCTTAACAGGCTTAAGCCCTGGAAAACACAGCAGGTTTTCGAAACCTTAAGGGGAGTTTCCGCTAATGGCCTGATTTAAGAAAAATGTCGCAACTTACAAATGAGTGTCATACATTAAATATTGGCAGATTTAGTACCCAGAGAAGAAAGGAGAGGAGAACAGGAGTTGTCAAGAGAAGATATCCATTGCTGATGAGCATCACTAAATAGCCATCAATAACATTAGTTGGCTACAGAATGCATTCTTGGTGGTTTGGTATGCATTATGTCAATCACTGTTATTTTTGAGCAGATAAGTAGGTAAACGGCATTATCCCGGCATTTCAAAATGGATTGGATGGAGGAGGAGGAGGAGGAGGAGGAGAAAGAGGAGGAGGAGGAGGAAGAAGAAGAGGAAGGAAAAAGTGGAAAGCATTAGTAGAGCCAAAAGCCAGTCAGATTATTTTTTTACACGATTTCTCAGTGTTATTAACAATATCTATTATTGTTTCATTATTGAACCCTAACCCTAACCCTGCCTGACTTTCTCCATACAAGTATTGGATCAAAGAGCAATCTAAGCTTGTTACATCTAACCTTGGTATTATTATTTTGCTTATTAATAAACATCATCATTTATCAGTATTAATATTTTCCCATTTTCCCCCAGAGTTTACCTCTGGAGTTTGAAGGAAAGGCACTCCTGAAGTCAACAAAAACTGTTTAACAACAGAATTTTGATTCTATAGAATACATCTTCAGTTACCTCTTGAAGGAGAACTCCATGATTCATTCCGAATTGTCCTATTCTAAGCCCATCCTTTTTTTCATTCAAGATATATTCATTTTTCCTCTAATCAGTTAGTATAAAAGTGCAGCATAAAATTTGCTTTGCATATTCTCTGTGCCATGTGGCTTTCTTGGTAAAATACATGCCTGGTTTACCATTGCTTTCATAAAAGTATGAAATAGCAATAGCAGTTAGACTTATATACCGCTTCATAGGGCTTTCAGCCCTCTCTAAGCGGTTTACAGAGTCAGCATATCGCCCCCAACAACAATCCGGGTCCTCATTTCACCCACCTCGGAAGGATGGAAAGCTGAGTCAACCCTGAGCCGGTGAGATTTGAACAGCCGAACTGCAGAACTGCAGCCAGCTGAAGTAGCCTGCAGTGCTGCATTTAACCACTGCGCCACCTCGGCTCTTAATGATACCTTTGCCATGTCTACTAAAATAATAATCAGCCTCCAGCCTCTTCTTATATTGCCACTATTTTATATAGATGCCTGCTTGTTTTTCACAGACTTTTTCACTCATCCCTTCCAGGAACATTCTATGTCATGATTAGGGAGGACAGCAGAGTTTTAAGGCTTTGATAATTTAGGTGGCCACCAAAAATTGACCTGGAAGTCTTTGAGATACTCCTAGTTTGGTTCTTTGTATGCAGATGTTTCATTATTCAACTGCTAACATCATCAGTGCTAATAAGTGTGAGGTTTGCTTCCTGTTTATCAGAGATGGGTTCCTACCAGTTCGCACCTATTCGGTAGAACCGGTTCATCAAATCTATCAAACCGATTAGAAGAGGTTCCGCCAGTGGACCCAGAAAGCAGGCCACACCTACAGAAGAGGTTCCAAATTTTTTTGAAACCCACCACTGGCAAGAATCTTGTAACTTGACAGCTTTAAGACTTGTATGCTTTAATGCCAGAGTTTCTGAATAGCTACTTGGACTGACCTAAGTACTAATTCATAATTTCATATCGGTCATATGGGTGGCAAGCCACTCGCACAAAGGAGGCCACACCCACAGAGTAGGTTAGCAATAGCAATAGCAATAGCAGTTAGACTTATATACCGCTTCATAGGGCTTTCAGCCCTCTCTAAGCGGTTTATAGAGTCAGCATATCGCCCCCAACAACAATCCGGGTCCTCATTTTACCCACCTCGGAAGGATGGAAGGCTGAGTCAACCCTGAGCCGGTGAGATTTGAACAGCCGAAGTGCAGAACTGCAGTCCGCTGAAGTAGCCTGCAGTGCTGCATTTAACCACTGTGCCACCTCGAAACAATTTTTGCAACCCACCACTGCTGTTTATATACAGTAGATTGGCCTGCCAGTGTTGGTGGGAACGTGGTTTTCTCCTGTTGACACACAGTAATAAATACACCATATGCACACCATTCAAAAGAAACAATGAAAAATCCACGAAGGAAACAAAAAGATCAGAACACATTTTCTCCAGCAACCATACCCAGATAAGCAGGGATTAACACCAGACAAACAATCAAGCAGAAAACAATACCCTAATGGAAGAACTACCAAGGAGAATGTCAATACTTGCAGGGAAAGCTACTGAACATAAAGAGAGAGCAAAGGCTTCACTCACAAGCACAGGAGATGTTACCTAATTGTATGATAAAATCTCTGTAAGAAAACCACCAAGCTCAAAGAACAAAGTTAAAGTTTAATAAATTTATATGCCGCCCAATCCCGAAGGACTCCGGGTGGCTCACATAAAAACAATTTAAAAGAATACTAAAAAATTTAAAATAGAGAAACAAGGCAAGTTAAAAAGACACAACATGCACTCCACCTTAGTGGGGCTGGACCTCATTCAAGAGGTCAACAGCCCCAAGCCTGCCGGAACAGCCAGGTCTTAGTAGACTTTCGGAAGGCCGAGAGAGTGGGGAGGGTCCGGATCTCTGGGGGTAGATCGTTCCATAGGGCTGGGGCAGCTACAGAGAAGGCCCTCCCCCGAGGAGCCACCAGATGACATTGTCTAGTCAATGGCACCCAGAGAAGGCCCATCCTGTGAGATGTTATTGGACGCTGGGAGGTATGTGGCAGAAGATGGTCTCGTAGATATCCAGGTCTTAAGCCATGTAAGGCTTTAAAGGTGATAACCAGCAGAACACCAAGGACTCCACAGTCCAACCCTGAACAACCCACATGTGTTCCCTTCTATTGGAAATAGATACTGACTTAATAACACACAATGAACTAAACACAGCTTGCTTATGACAGCAATCTATTTTATCTAGTTCATCTCTGTTACCTTTTAAAATATGAGAGTGATGGGAGTAAAAACCCAGGTCTCGAGATCAGCATTCTCTTGTCTATCTAAGTGAAGAGGAGATTATCTGGGTGATGTAGGTGAAGAGAATTTGATCTGGCAAAATATGTGGCCACTAATTAACACTTCCCCTGACATATTTGAGTATAAAGTGGTTGTTTCCTGGCTCCTCTGTTCTTAGTTGGGGCGTGAGGATTTGCCTTAGAAACTACAACTACATTTTCATACATGCATAATAATTAATTCCCTTATAGAGGCTTGTAAAATGGGCTCCCAGACCTCCACAAATACTTGACTAATTATTTCAGAAGGATTTGTTCATGGATGTCCAGCTACCCATCATGAGAAAAAGCTGGATTTTTATCCTTAATTAAACTAATTATTATTTTTTTTGTCAAGTCAGCTTCACTGCTTCCTTCTTTTAAAACATCAGCAGGGATTTTATATTGCCCTTTCAGGTCCAGGAGTTATTGAGAAGTTGCTACCGAGAGGATCAAGTTTTTATTAGCTATCTTTTAAAGGTTTTTGGTCAAATCAGCTGAGCTAAGTTATTATTAAAGAATTCAAATTATTTGTGGTGACGATAAACATTATTGTTGTTGCTGTTGTTGCTGTTAATAATAAGATTATGAGGCTCTAACATGTCTCTGTCTCTGGTTGCATTAGTTGGATACAAATGGTTGCCAAGTCCATAAAAGTTTTGTGTGAGTCTCATTCTGCTTAAATTTGTTTGTGTCTCTTTACCTTCACTGTATTTGAACTGAAAATACCTTGATTTAGCAACGTCTGTAATGGTAAATCCCTAGAGTAAAAGATTGGAGGTCTTCAAACTCTGACCTAGAAGCCGCCTCGGATTACACAATTACCACCTAATATCATAGAGGTTGCAACTGTTACAACTACTACTGGAGGCAGTAGTAAGCTATGTGCAGCTTTTTGGCTAACCTGATAGGTTCAAGGGTTTCTGTAGCCTATAAAATTCCTTGGTTAGTAAAAGGGAAAAGAATGATAAACTGTAGCACCACCTCCAGGCCTGTAATCTTTAAATATGTGATTAAGGGTAGTAGTAGTAATAGTAGTAGTAGTAGTAGTAGTTAGTAGTAGAGAAGGAGGAAGAGGAGGAGGAGAAGGAAGAAGAAGAAGGAGGAGGAGGAGGAGGAGGAGGAGGAGAAGGAGAAGGAGAAGGAGAAGGAGAAGGAGAAGGAGAAGGAGAAGAGAAGGAGAAGAAGAATAGCAATAGCAATAGCAGTTAGACTTATATACCGCTTCATAGGGCTTTCAGCCCTCCCTAAGCGGTTTACAGAGTCAGCATATCGCCCCCAGTCTGGGTCCTCATTTCACCCACCTCGGAAGGATGGAAGGCTGAGCCAACCTTCAGCCGGTGAGATTAGAACCGCTGAACTGCAGATAACAGTCAGCTGAAGTGGCCTGCAGTGCTGCACCCTAACCACTGCGCCACCTCGGCTCTTGGAAGAAGAAGAAGAAGAAGAAGAAGAAGAAGAAGAAGAAGAAGAAGAAGAAGAAGAAGAAGAAGAAGAAGAGGAGGAGGAGGAGGAGGAGGAGGAGGAGGAGGAGGAGGAGGAGGAGGAGGAGGAGGAGGAGGAGGAGGAGGAGGAGGAGGAGGAGAAATAACGATGGCAATAGTCAATAAAGTGGATAGCCAATTTCAGGGTTGAGTTTTAGCATACATAGATAGACAATATAAAATAAAGAGGATAGTCATTTTTGTCATTATCTCTCATGGAGAATTCAATCAATTTTATTTGGAGGAGAAGGAAGGGAGGGAGGAAGCGAGGGAGGGAGGGGACCCAGTCAACTGTCCCATTTTGCATAACTGGTTTTTCAAGAAAAGGAGATGGTGGAGGGAATGAAAATCAAATCTTTTCACTATAGAACTCATGGTCTTTCCTGGGAAGCTGTGCTGACTCTGATCACCGGGATTTTGCAATGCAGAAGGGCTGGCAATCTTGGCCCCTTCTGAGAATGATCCTGTCATCACTAGCAGGACGTTTTTTTTGTGTCAGTTTTTTGCCTGGCTCCCCCTGCGTTAGTTACTTAATTAGCAAAGGCAACAGAAGCAGGTTGGCACTGAGAGATGCAATGTCATAGCAATCAATCCCCACTCAATTTTTTTTCACATATGTGTAATGGAATTCTCTGAGCCGAGGAATGAAAATGGATATTTGCAAAAAAAAAAAAATGAAAAAATGCAGAACAAGAGCAGATGGACATTCCCTTCATATCTCATGAAAAGCTATCCAGCAACAACCTCTTGATTCAAAACAAAATTTAAAAAAAGAATTAAAAACATCAAGAACTTAGTGCACTTACAGATAAAAAAAGGAGGGGACTAAACATGCTTCATGTGCCCCTTGGGCCAATAATTCTTGAAATCGTACCTCTTGAACACATGACCAATCTTGAAGGTTTCGTAATATGACCCATCTTTCCTTGCAATAACCCTAACAAGACTTCATAAAAATTGAATTTTCCTGGTTACTATTAGGAGGGTTTATAATGTGGAATGGAAGTAAGTTACTTGATTGTATACAGTGGTGGGTTTCAAAAATTGTTCCAACCTACTCTGTGGGTGTGGCCTCCTTTGTGGGAGTGGCTTGCCACCCATGTGACCGGATGGGAGTGGCTTGCCGTCCGTGTGACCGGATATGAAGATGCCGACGACACTTGTCAGAACCACCTTAAATTACCCCACACACAGCACTGGCATGCATAAGAATAGGATGTAAACTTGTTTTTTAAAAGGCATCTTTGGTTTGTGTTAAAACAACTTCAACGCACGCAATGTTCTGATTGCACCACAAACGCAGTAGTCATCCTTACCTTTCACAGAGGCACTGAGTTTTATAAATATGAGCATGATAGTGTAGAATAATCATATCCAAGGACCAGTGGTGGGTTTCAAAAATTTTTGGGACCTCTTCTGTAGGTGTGGCCTGCTTTCCAGGTCCACTGGTGGAAACTCTTCTAACTGGTTCGGTAGATTTGACGAACCGGTTCTACTCAATAGGTGCGAACTGGTAGGAACCCACCTCTGATTGTATATAAGACTCCTAGAAGCAGCAGACAAGTCACTGAATCCACAATGCATGTGAAGACTACAAAATACTTCCAAATTACTCTATTTGATTTCCTGCTTTGACTGAAGCTTTTTTTTTAAAATGCACAAATTGGCTTCAGAGGGGTGATTTGATTGAAGCATCATCAAGCTGAAGCATTCTTTCAAATCTTGGCACACCCCTGTCAGCTCTATGATTTGATTTGAATTTTGAATTCTTTTCATTCAAAATGAATAAACATATGTGACTCTAGGATGTTGCAAAACACAACATTAGCACTGAATGTGTCATGGGAAAATAAAGGTTAACAGAAGAACATCTGATGGAACTCAATGGGATGGGATTGTAAATAATGATTTGAGGCTGGCCATACCCATCAGTGTGTGTGAAAATGCCCAAAACATGCCCAATATTTTTCTACTCCAAGAAATCCGACTTTTGACACTCACATTTGTCATACTGTATATAGACAGCCTATTCACACATTATATTATTTTCAATCATTTTACATTTGATATTTTTTTAAAAGATCTGGAAGTCAGCCCTGATTCCAGTAATATAGTTGGCCACCAGTGGTGGGATTCAAATAATTTAACAACTGGTTCTCTGCCATAATGACCAGCTGGGTAGGCATAGCTTGGTGATTATG
Source organism: Thamnophis elegans (assembly GCF_009769535.1). Classification (NCBI taxonomy): domain Eukaryota; kingdom Metazoa; phylum Chordata; class Lepidosauria; order Squamata; family Natricidae; genus Thamnophis; species Thamnophis elegans. The sequence continues at coordinate 4,634,873 of NC_045545.1, forward strand.
TGACAATGTGGCTGTGGCCAACTCAAGGGCGCTTCGCCTTAGCTGTTACAATAAGGGTTAACCAGAGAGGCAGTTTCTGTAAGCAGGGCAATAAAGATTAGGCTAAAAACAACACCAGAATGTTTCCTTCCTGCCTTCCTTACAGGATTAGCCTGTAAAGCAGAAAAAAAAACAAAAGAAAATTTCTTCCAATAACCGGTTCTCCGAACTGCTTAGAAAGTTACAAACCGGTTCTCTCGAATAGGTGTGAACCGGCTGAATCCCATCACTGAACGGGATTCAGCTGTCTAGCTGTCTAGCTGTCTAGCTGTCTAACTGAAATAGAGCACATGTGATACAGCAGAGTTCAAATCTGTATCCCTTCAATCATGTTATTTTTTTTCGTTGTTGCTAAACTGGGCACAACTTTGGAAGCTGGGAAATTTTGAAGTTTTAGAAGTTCCTTGCCCAGTTCACATGAAGAGCTTTGAGAAGTATTAAAACTCACCTTAAACTGAGCATATTGATACCATGGCATGGAAAATCTTAGGCAAAATATCACTATATTTACTTTATTTACATAATTATTATAGGAGTAGGACTCTAGAAGGAGAAAATCTAATAGCAATGCTAAATTAGTGGTAACTGACATAGAATTCCTATTAAATGTAAAGTTTTCCCTGACAGTCCCATCCAACTCTAAGGCACAATATTTATCTCAGTTTCTTAGCTGAGGGACCCAGCATTGTCCGAAGACAATTTCCATGGTAATGTGCCCAGCATGGCTCTAACAGAGCCGAGGTGGCACAGTGGTTAGAGTGCAGCTCTGCAGGCTACTTCAGCTGACTGTAGTTCTGCAGTTCGGCTGTTCAAATCTCACCGGCTCAGCCTTCCATCCTTCCAAGGTGGGTGAAATGAGGACCCAGACTGTGGGGGCGATATGCTGACTCTGTAAACTGCTTAGAGAGGGCTGAAAGCCCTATGAAGCGGTATATAAGTCTAACTGCTATTGCTATTGCTATGCCAAAGGTACACAGAATGCTGTTACTTTCCCACTGAAGTGGTATCTATTCATCTTCTCGCATTTGCATGCTTTGGAACTGTTAGGCGGGCAGGAGCTGGGACAAGTAATAGGAGTTCATCCCATTGCACAGAGCTTGAGACTCAAATCTGGGCTGCCAGCTCTCCAGCAGACACATTCAGCATCTTTAACCGCTGAGCCACCGTGCCCATTCGAATTCCTACTAGGGATGTGGACATCAGTCCAAATCCAGTTTGAAATATCAAAGTGTTTCAAATTTGCAGTCTGATACAGTTTGGGCTTTCAAATCAGATCTCCAAATTGGCTTAATTCAATTGAGAAAATGGATTCAGTTCAGGGAAAACATTTATATGCATATGCCCTATTTGAGTTAATCCAGTTTAATTTGAATGAATAGTCTTTGAACTCAACCTCTGAATGGTGTATTTGTCTAATACTTATGTGTCTTGCTTTGAGGCAATGTTCATGTTCTGTTCTGTTTTGTTCAGTGCAAATGTCTTCATTATTGTTCGTGCTCTGCTGAATCCATTGTTTTCTTGTCTGGACATTATGAAGCAGTTGATATATTATCAGAAAGTGCTTTTTTACCTGAGTTGGTCCTATGAGGTGTTTATCCTTCATTGCTTCCTGTAGTAAATCCAAGGAAGTGGCCTTATCATTTAAAAGGTTTATTGTATTGTATTAATACAATACAAAAGACTGATTTTACTTCCACACAGAGTTATAATATATGTTACAACATTATATTTAAACTATATTGAATCATAAGAATATGCCATGATGACTCTTCAGGTCGAGGGTATATTCACCTCTTGCTGATATTCACCATATCAAATATTACATAACTTCCAGAATTGGAGTCATAACAGTCATTTATTTATACTCAGCATTTTCATTGCTAAATTCATCTATGTAAAAGAGAGAGTTTAGATGGCCAGAGCTCATTAAAACATTAGCAATACAACACTATAGCGTTCATATTTTTACCATTAGCAAACATTTCAAAGATTTAAAAAAACATAGCAATAAATTAATGTCCAATCGTTTAGATCAAAATTGTTCCATTAATTCAGCAGTACAGATTAACTTTGAATGAAATATCTAAATCAAATACATAACAAAATAAAAAAAGATATAAAGAAAAAATCTATATCAAAACCCATCAGGGAAACAAGGTCAAGTATTCATTGCACATTAGCACATCCAAATGGCCAACTAATTGCTTTTTTCCTCCCAAGATGAGACCTCTCCCTGAACAGTACTCTTAATTTATCATCCATTGATAAATCTTAGAAGAGACTATTAATTATGCTTCTTGTCCACATAAAGTCTTCAAAAGCCTTTGCCATGTTTATCTACAGAAGGTCTTCGATTGTTTCTACTTTGTAAAATCCCATTGAATTCTGGAATCCCATTGAAAAAAAGAGTAGGAACAAGTCAGTGGTGTGTTATAAAAGTTTATATCCATGACATCTTTATATATCACATCACATTGTGCCATCACTCTGCTGAACACTTACATTTCCATAGTTGTGTCATATATCTAAGTATATTGCCCATGTGATAATGCTATTTTACCCTTCTCATCTATTTTATTGGTGTCATTATCATAATTATTATCCTTTGTTATTATGATTATTATTACTTTCTTGTTTTGCATATACACAGAGACAAATTCCTTGTGTATCTAATCACACTTGGCCAAATAAACTGTTCTGTTCTGTTCTTTAGTCACCGAATTGAAGAACAGCCTCTGAGTAGTTGCAATTACAATGCATAATAAAATAAATTATACTAAAGTAAAATTTTAAGTTCATTAAAAATAAAGCAGAAATCCAAATAAAAACTGGGCAGATATTCCTTTCTTAATATTCTAATATCTAACTTCGCAGATCAAATAGTACCGTAAGTGTTAGCTGTTCCTTCCCTAAGTTATAAGATGGTAGTTATCACTATGATAAATTATATTGATTAAGTTTGTATTGTGGGTTAAGTATCTTTCTCTCTGAACCAGTGGTGGGTTTCAAAAATTGTTGGAACCTACTCTGTGAGTGTGGCCTCCTTTGTGGGAGTGGCTTGCTGCCCATGTGACCGGATGGGAGTGGCTTGCCGCCCATGTGACCGGATATGAAGATGCCGACGACACTTGTCAGAACCACCTTAAATTACCTCGCACACAGCACTGGCATGCATAAGAATAGGATGTAAACTTGTTTTTTAAAAGGCATCTTTGGTTTGCGTTAAAACAACTTCAACACACGCAATGTTCTGATTGCACCACAAACGCAGTCGTCATCCTTACCTTTCACAGAGGCACTGAGTTTTATAAATAGGAGCATGATAGTGTAGAATAATCATATCCAAGGACCAGTGGTGGGTTTCAAAAAATTCTGGAACCTCTTCTGTAGGTGTGGCCTGCTTTCCGGGTCCACTGGTGGAACCTCTTCTAACCGGTTCGGTAGATTTGACGAACCGGTTCTACCGAATAGGTGAGAACTGGTAGGAACCCACCTCTTGGCCACACCCACCTTGGCCATGCCCTCCAACCCCCCCCCCTCAAGGTGAAACACAACGCTGATGCAACTCTCAGTGAAATCGAGTTTGACACCCCTGGTTTAAAGCATCATTCAGATCATTATGGTGTAGCAAAAGCTGCTCCTCGCCTCTTGGATTTAATTCTAACTTTTTGTCAATGGGTTTGTTTGTGACATGCCTCTCTTAGAAGAGTGCTGCAAAATAACCACATGCACACACACACACACACACACACACACACATACACACACACGTCTTGGGGAGTGAGGCAGAGCCCATGAGAGCAAAGGGTTGCTAGGTCTTCAATTCTCAAAGGTTTTAGAGATGGAAGCAATCCTTTAATCTTCTCTATGAAACTCTGGCTCCCATCTCTGAACGCTGTACTTTACTTTCCCCCTCAAATTCCCTCGCTAAATTGACTCCAGGTTTATGAGGGGGTAGAGAATTATATCCTTTCAATTTTATTGACAGCAGAGGCTTTGGTCATTACGCACGTACGCAGAAGCCGCGGAGTCCCCACTTCCCCGTGCAGGTGTTGGTCACTAATGGTTCGTAAAGGATTTCGAGCCTCATTTGGCTTGATTGACAAGGCAGGATCAGAAAGAGAAAACCCAGGCTGTGATCAGGAAAAGAGCCAGGATGGCAAAATGGAAATCATATTGCCTGAATACATGTCTTTCATCTTTAAGAGCTGGTTTAACGTCTGGGAGGTGTGAGGGGAGAAGCACAGCATGATGGGCACTCAGTGGAAAGCATTCATTATTTCTTTGCCATTTGAAGGAGTGAGTAGGTGGAAATCTGTGAGTATCCAGCAACATTGCTCATCTCTCAGCACAGAGTAGGAGTCAGGAGCATTATTTTTTTTATTCCTTACTGAAGCAAGCTTAAGTGACAATGTTCTTTGGTCCACCTAATCATTACGGGGTGTTGTGAAGTGGCAGAAAATTATTCTATTCCTCGAATAGCGAGGAAGGCCTGATAAATAGCCAAGGGCTTCATGCTCCCTTGTTTAGGAGAATGCTAGAAGGAAATTGCTGGTCCATTTTTACCCCACTCTGTACTTAATGTGTTACTCACCTGCAATTACGTCTTCTTTCACTTTGATCAGCTTACCAATCACTTCACTGGCTCTCCTCGTGACACAGGATGGACTCACAGTCCATTCTTTTCCTAAAAGAGCAATTGTTTCTCTTTAGCATCAGAGGATGAGTGACTCAGCATTCATTCATTCCATTTCTCAGAAAAATTATTCTGTTTTTGAATATCCAGAAAGCTTGCCGCTGCTGTTCAAGTGTTTCTACGTTATATCTCTTTCGTGCTGCTAACATGGCCACCTCCGGTGCATTTTTTTTTTAATTGTGTCCTTTCCTTCATGGAATTTAACTCATTTAATTTATATGTGCTTTATTTAAATGGCACTTGATTCTAACTTTCCTCTTTAAAAAAAATGCAACCTCATCCCACCAAGAGCTCCAGATGTTTACCTAATTTGTTCTGAAATGTTTGAGTAACTTTTTGGGAGACTCTGCTAACTGCTTCCCATGCTAAAATGAAATCTATTTTGGTATTTGGTTGTGGCCCAGCAGGAGCCGTTGGAGCTGCCACCAGACTCCGACAGCGAGGGGCCCTCTGAGTCGGCTCTGGAGGATGTGGAGGACCCTGGACAGGATTCCGACTCCCAGCAGGGCGCAGAGAGGCTGGTTGGCCACCAGGAGGCCCCTGAGCCTTGGACCAGTGGTGAGGAGACAAGGGAGAGTGATACGGACACCAGCAGTGAGTTGTTCCTGGATGCCCAGCACCGAAGAGCTAATAGGCGTCAGGAACAGTTGCACAGTTACAGGAGGTAATTGCACTCAGCTGGTGGTCATTAGGCTCCCCTCCAGACTATAAAAGGACTGCTTGTGCAGACGCCCCTTTTCCAGAAGTCAACACAGGAACTAATGTCGGAGAACATTATTGGTTATCATAAAATCAGATGCGGTCACATGGTAACCCACTTAACAACCTGCACACCTTATGACCATAATTCCATAACTCAATTACAATCATAAGTCAAAGACTACCTGTACATATCTACCTTCCGTGGCATTCATTTTTTTTATATTAAGAAACCCTCTCATCAATCACTGGCATTTTGACTTGATGAAAAACTTCTGCTTTCATGGACCATCATGACAAAACACTTTCATACCCCTAGGAAAGTTGTGAGCAGAGCTTCAGGAATTCCCAATCCTGTTTCAGGAAAGGAAAGGAAAGGAAAGGAAGGGAGGGAAGGGAATGAAAGAAGGAAAGGAAAGGAGGGGAGGGGGAGGGAAGGGATGAAAGAAGGAAAGGAAAGGAAAGGAAAGGAAAGAAGGAAAGGAAAGGAGGGGAGGGGAGTGGAGGGGAGGGAATGAAAGAAGGAAAGGAAAGGAGGAAAGGAAAGGAAAGGAAAGAAGGGGAGGGGAGGGGAAGGGAGGGAAGGGAATGAAAGAAGGAAAGGAAAGGAGGGGAGGGGGAGGGAAGGGAATGAAAGAAGGAAAGGAAAGGAAAGGAAAGAAGGAAAGGAAAGGAGGGGAGGGGAGTGGAGGGGAGCGAATGAAAGAAGGAAAGGAAAGGAGGAAAGGAAAGGAAAGAAGGAAAGGAAAGGAGGGGAGGGGAGTGGAGGGGAGGGAATGAAAGAAGGAAAGGAAAGGAGGAAAGGAAAGGAAAGGAAAGGAGGGGAGGGGAGGGGAAGGGAGGGAAGGGAATGAAAGAAGGAAAGGAAAGGAGGGGAGGGGGAGGGAAGGGAATGAAAGAAGGAAAGGAAAGGAAAGGAAAGAAGGAAAGGAAAGGAGGGGAGGGGAGTGGAGGGGAGCGAATGAAAGAAGGAAAGGAAAGGAGGAAAGGAAAGGAAAGAAGGAAAGGAAAGGAGGGGAGGGGAGGGGAGGGAATGAAAGAAGGAAAGGAAAGGAGGGGAGGGGAGTGGAGGGGAGGGAATGAAAGAAGGAAAGGAAAGGAGGAAAGGAAAGGAAAGGAGGGGAGGGGAGGGGAAGGGAGGGAAGGGAATGAAAGAAGGAAAGGAAAGGAGGGGAGGGGAGGGAAGGGAATGAAAGAAGGAAGGGAAAGGAAAGAAGGAAAGGAAAGGAAAGGAAAGGAAAGGTGAGATCTTTATTTGAAAGCTGAGGGAAGACCGCGTCTCTGATTGATAATTTCTGGGGAAAGGGAAGAATAAAATACGCAGCTGCAATTAATATGGTGCTGCCTGCTTTAATGAAACTTCATTAATGGCTGATGCCGACATAACATACATCATACACAAAAGAGAAAAGCCTGTGTAATAGCTCTCTATTAAGTGATAATTTAAACTGGTTCTGGAAAAGCACTCGTGAGTCAGAGCTTCAGTGATCACTTCCTTCTCTGTCAGCTTTTGCCTGGCTCTTCCTCACTTGCAGGGGATACTTAATTAGAGAAATACAATTCCCAGCATGCACAGATTATCTCTCTAATCTTCTTTAAAGCTTTTCTTTGATAGCCTACCAGTGTGATATTGGCAAAAGAAAGCAAAGTTAACATAAGCATCTCAGAAATTCTGGGGTTCAGAAGGCAATATTTAAGGACGGCACATGTGAAACATGCAGAGAGGAGAAGGGAGGGGAGGCATTTGGGTACAAATTAGGAGTTTGTACTTAGCAAGATCAGACTACTTAAGCAGTTAGCTCATGATTTCTTGCCCAGAGATAACCCAGAGGCTATTTTGGGGGAGACCTAAGATCTTCCTTTGACCGTGTGCATGAATTTGCTTACTGAAAATCTGTGGCACATTTAGAGCCGAGGTGGCGCAGTGGTTAAATGCAGCACTGCAGGCTACTTCAGCTGACTGCTAGTTCTGCAGTTCGGCTGTTCAAATCTCACCGGCTCAGGGTTGACTCAGCCTTCCATCCTTCCGAGGTGGGTAAAATGAGGACCCGGATTGTTGTTGGGGAGCAATATGCTGACTCTGTAAACCGCTTAGAGAGGGCTGAAAGCCCTATGAAGCGGTATATAAGTCTAACTGGTATTGCTATTCCTATTTCCCTACCATTTTGAGGTAGAAACAGAATGAAATGTTGTATAAATCCCATTCCAGGAAAGACTATAATTGGCCCTCAAGGCCTCCAACACATGTGAAAACTAACTTATGTCAATGAATGATCCCATGAAATAACTTCATCCTGGTATTAAATATGAATAAGAAACAAGTCCTGTTGAGTCCTGTAACACTCAACAAATGGAGGAGTTTTGGCCTTGATTTCATCTCTGCTATCACCATAAATCGGAAGGGAAGCTATTGTGTAGTGGGCTTCAGTTGGCAAGAACCAGACCAGCATAGCTACAAAAGCATTTATTGCCTCAAAACTGGAACCAAGGAACAGCAGGCAATTTATACTCTGTAATTTATACTCTGGGCACACAGGGACTTATACCAATCATAATGCTTGAAAAACCCACCCAAATATGAATCTTCTAAGTTCCCCTCCAGTGGGAGCCAACAGTGAGGGTCATCTAAATGTTAGTTTCACTATAGCAGGGTTAACACAACTGTATACTTTCAATACATAACAAGAAAAACTGCAAAGAAGGCCCCTCACACCTCACACTTAGAGCTGGATCAAAATGATCCCATGATTAATAATATTAAAGGCTTTTGAGAGATCTAGCAATATCAGGAAGGTTCAGTGACATGCAGTGAGGTTTATGGCTAGTGAGGCAGTCCTTTCCCCCAACATCCCAATGTCTAAAGAGCTTTCTTTCTTTCTTTCTTTCTTTCTTTTTTTCTTTCTTTCTTTCTTTCTTTCTTTCTTTCTTTCTTTCGCCCAAGGTCAGGCTGGATTAGATGTTGCCAGAGTCCCCAATGGATGACTCTGCTTAACTGTTTAAAAAAGCCTCTTAAAAAAACGCCCTCTACAGGAGGAGGCAAGAGAATCACGTGCCTCATCTACATAAGGAATTTTTGGCCTTTTAACCCTTGCTTAACTCTGCTCGAGTGATCATAAAGTCAGACTAAATGAGGCACGTGGTTCTCCTGACTCCTCCTGTAGAGGGCGACTTTTTAGAGGCTTTTTTAAGCAGTTAAGCACTAAGCAGAGTCATCCACTGTGACTCTGGCAGCAACTACCTCTGCCTTTTTCCTTTTAATTTTAATTTCTTTTCATGATGACAGTGGTGAGGCTCTGCCTCTCCTGCCTCCCCTGACTGCACATCACTGGGAATGATTTCACATCACTGGGTATGATTTCACCACAGAACATCTATAAGCATGTTCCGCAACATTATTTCTCTGCCATATCCAGAGCTGAATCCAGACTGGAATAATATGTTTTTCAAAAACTTCCCCAAGAAAGGAATGGTTGTACACTAGTAAATAATTACCCAGAATTGGAGGATAATTGTGGGTACGTGATAATTTGAATTGAATGGCAGTGATCGTTTCTTGAGGATGGAGCATGCAATCTTCTCTGTTAAATCAGGAATCATTTCCCTTTCTGACAAGGATTTATTTACCACTCTTTCTGCATCATTCACAGCCCAAGATCCTAGAGCTATTCAACAGCTACAGCACTGCACTGCTAATTATCAATTTCCTTGCCTGACACATAGGAATCCAGGCAAAATTCTATCAGGCTTTCCAAATTGCTTTATTATATCCTAACAACAATAAAGTGGAATTTCAATAGTCTTTGAAAAGTGTTTCAAACCTACCTTGGAGAGCTGATAACTTCTTTACTCATTATGAATAGCAATAGCAATAGCAATAGCAGTAGACTTATATACCGCTTCATAGGGCTTTCAGCCCTCTCTAAGCGGTTTACAGAGTCAGCAAATTGCCCCCAACAATCCGGGTCCTCATTTTACCCACCTCGGAAGGATGGAAGGCTGAGTCAACCCTGAGCCGGTGAGATTTGAACCGCTGACCTGCTGATCTAGCAGTAGCCTGCAGTGCTGCATTTAACCACTGCGCCACCTTGGCTCTTGTGTATGAAATACACATCTTGAATTCTGATGATTTTCAACTACTGCAAAACCATGTTGGAGGTAGTTCTTGACTTAAGACTGTAGGTTTAATGGGTTCACTGACAAATGCGTGCCTGACAAAAGCGCACTGTCAAAACCATGGCGAGAAAACCGCAAGGTCGAAATCGCGCCTACAGAAGCGCACTCACAAATGCGCGCCGATTAAGTCCCGCCATCAAGAAACAACGCAAAAACAACGTAATAACAACGTAATAACCCTAACCCTAACCCTAACTCTTACCTTAACCCTAATCACGCTTTTGTGGGCGCAGTTTTGTTGGCGCTCTTTTGTGGGAGCGCTTTTGACCTCACGGTTTTCTTGCTGCAGTTTTGTCGGCGCACTGTTGTCAGGCGCACATTTGACGGGTCATGGGTTTAATGCAGAGGTGGGTTTTACTACCAGTTCGGGCATACTCCCACATACACCCGCGCATGTGCAGAAGCTTTTGTACATGTGCAGAAGCGTCCAGATGGGTGGGAGGAGCCTCCCGCCGCCGCTACTACCAGTTTGACCGATCAGGGCCAAACCAGCAGCAATGATTTTATGACAGTTCAGAGTTACTACAGCCTCAGAAAAAGTGACTTACAACTCATCTTTGAGATTTGATTTGATTTGATTTGAATTTGATTTGTTTATTTATAGGCCGCCCTTTTCCCTGAGGGGACTCAGGGCGGCTTACAATCAAAAAAGGGAAGGGGAGTGTAGGACAATACCAAAAAGAGATGTGCACAAAGTAAATTAGACAGTAAAACTCAACATTCACTCAGCATTCGGGAGGGGCGAAAATAAGATTATCCCCAGGCCTGACGGGCTAGCCAGTTCTTGAGGGCTGTGCGGAAGGCCTGGACGGTGGTGAGGGTACGAATCTCCACGGGGAGATTACACAACCATCACACACACAGACACACACACACACACACACACACACACACACACACACACACACACACCCTGGTAGTCACATGATCATAATGTGGACACTTGGCAGCCAACTCACCTATATGACTGTTGCAGCATCTTTCAGCCCTATGAAGCCTCTCTAGATGGCTTCTGCTAAGCAAAATCCATTGGGGAAATTGAATCTACTTAACAATTGTATGATTCAGTTAAAGACTGCATAATTTGCTCAGTGACCACAGTAAAAAAAGTCATGAAATCAGATGTGATCACATGATGACTCACTGAATGGACCACATCACTTAGCAATAAAATTCCAGACTTAACTGTGGTCTTAAAGTCAAGGAATACCTGTTAATTAATGCCTGAGAGTTATGATGTGCTTAAACTCCCTTTTGATTCAGAGCAACCCAGAAGTAGACAACAACATGCATTTTGTGACAAGCTTAGCATCAAGATTCTGTCAAATTCATCACCCATAGCATGGTACGTTTTAGGTGAGGAAATATGCTGCTGTTAGATCAGGGTATGAAAGAGACCTAATTGACCAGTTCAAAGATAGACTCAGATGAAGTACAAAACAGGCTAATTTGTCAAGATACACTAGAGATGCTAAAAGCATCAATTCAGGTCTGTTTGGACATCAGTAGAAGACTTGAGTGATTGCAGGGCAAGAAGGAAAGATGCTATTGTAGGAAGTTATCACCCAGCCCTCTCCCAGAAAAACGAAATATCCTAGGAAATATTGAAATATAGGAAATATTGAAAAGGCAGAAAGAAATATGTTTTAAAAGACAGAGTAGCTGCCTGCAGCTTCCTGCCCATCCCCACCTTGTTAATGGGCCATTAAGGCCAAGCTAGTCCAATTTACATAATAAAGACTTCTCCACTTCAACTACAGGAAAGCATGATAATATTGGCCCCAACTGACCACATGGCATCTGAGAACTCAACCAAACCTGGATTCAAAACACAGCCTAGAGAGTCGCCCCTGCATCGCCCCATGGGAGTCTGACAACCAATCAGAATACATTTCTTACACAGGAACAGGAAACAGAGAGGTGGGACTGAACAGGTTATAAAAAGCCTAGCAAGCCCCTCCCTCAGCCCTTCTCTTCTTCTCCACCAACACTGAAGCATGTGATCACCTTTTCTGTTCAGGACCTCAAGCCATGTGGTCCTGTCCACCATTAAAACCATCTTTCCAAGCAGCCTCCATGTCTCCAGTGTCTTTTTCCCCACTTGGAGCCAAACCCAGAAGGACATTTTTTTCATCACTATTATTCTTTTTTATTCCCTCCTCTCCCCCTCCCAATCCTTGTATGTCTCGAAGACTTTAAATGTTGAGCCTACACATCTGAGAACTAGCACAATTCTACTACCTGCTCCATATAGGCACTCCATTAAATGCAGTGCCTGTATCTATATTGTGGAGAACTTGGCATCGTCACAGGTGAGTGCCCTCCTAAATATCTGTTGTAAGCATGAAGAAGACGGGTACAGTTTAAAACTTTGATGATTGCATATAAGTGTCTGGCATCTTTGCATAGCAGTGGGCAATCAACTCTTTTGAGTGAAACTCCATTCTTGTATGCAGCAAAGATTTCAATCTACCTAAATTATGTCTGGGAGTTTTCTGAGAAGTCTAGCCAAGAAACTAAGCTAAGAGTTGTGGCAGTAAATCAGTGATTACTGCCTAGCCTCAGTCTGACACTATTGCTTGGAAACAGTCACTCCTGGAAACAAAAGCTATTAATTATTGCATTACAATGTTAGTTGTAAACCATGGTGAACCGTGGCATTTTGGATAGTATAAAAATACCATAGATGGGAAGTATTCCCCGGGGTTTCATTTGATCTCTAGTGCTTTTCAGAATCCATCTACATGAAATCACTGGGATTAGAAGCTCTGAAACCAGTTACAATCATATAGAAATTTGAAACTGGTTGCTACTATATATTGAAACGGTTCTCAATAAGAAGTAATGAGGTTGCTTCGTGGAGTATGTGGCACCCTCTAATGTCAGCCGTCAGTCAGTGATGGGTTGGATAGAATGTAATAAACTGACATGGAATCTGGGGGAAACGGAGATATTCATTGTGAGGAGTTAGTAGCTTCCCAAAACTGGCAGATTCTGAGCAGCCCTGGGCAAAAACAGGACCAGAGCTCACATACCTTTGGCCTAATGTATTTCAATGTTGAGAAAAGAGTTGGGGAGGGAGGGAGTTTGAGTTTTATTTAGCTTGTATGCCACCCTACTCCCGGAAGACTCAGGGCGGCTAACAATAAGAAGGGAAGGAGAGTACAAAAATAAAAACAACAATTAAAATTCAGCAACAGTCATAACATAGGATGGGGCTGGATAATTCAACAGCCCCAGGCCTGCCGGAACAGCCAGGTCTTAGTTGCTTTGCGGAAGGCTGGAAGGGTAGTAAGGGTCCGGATCTCAATGGGGAGATCGTTCCATAGGGCCAGAGCAGCTACAGAGAAGGCCCTCCCCTGGGGAGTCGCCAGCCGACATTGGCCGGCAGATGGAATCCGGAGGAGGCCTAGTCTGTGGGATCTAATAGGTCTCTGGGAGGTGACTGGCAGGAGGCGGTCTCTCAGGTAGGGAGGGAGGGAGAGAGAGAGAGAGAGGGGGGGGGGGAGGGAGAGAGAGAGAGAATATAAATCTTAGCATGACATTGGAATGTGCTTGATAAACCCATTTAGATGACCTCATTATTTCTCTCTTCTTCCTAGGTTGCTACATCTCTATGAGATGTGGTGAATGAATATGAATAATCTGGATAGTTGTTCCCTGTCTGATTCCACCTTCTGTCACCATTTGGGTTCAATTCACCTTGTTCTGTATGTTTGTTTTATTACAGCAGTGTGCCAGGCCTGCAGTTATATTCCTTTTAGGATCTTTGGCCTGCCACACTCTCTATTATTTTACTATGCTGTTTCATTAGTGTAGTAATTGGGAGGGGGAATAGTAAAGAGTAGAATTGTAGAATGTGTTGTCGTCATTCCTTTCTAGAAGCCCAAGTTCATCTTTTGTCTACGCACCTCTGCACTTACCCCGGAACTAGATGGGTGGGAATGCCAGCGTGGCAGAGGAAGATTGGACCATGGGATGGATTTGTGGGTGTGGGGACAAGATCATGAACTTTCAACTGGGTGGAAATCCCAGGAAGCTTTCAGATTCGGGATTCCACAGATTGTGCCAACGTGTCTGTCTTATTAAATTGGAACTTTAAGGATAGCTCTGCCTTGGACTCTGATTTAATTATAAATGATATTTGGAATGCTGACAGGGTGTCAAATTCAATTTCATTGAGGGCTGCATCAAGGCTGTGGTAGATCTCGGGGGGCTGGGCACCTCAGGTCACAATTTCTGAAGAAGATCTCTGAGGAAGAACAACATATGTAGCAATTTGGTACCATACATGCAACATTTTTGGATTTGCATCTCTCTCTAACTGAGGCAACAGTCAGAAGAACCTTTTAAACCTGAGGTTGATATGCTAGGTTTATCCCTTCCTAGGGGAAAAACATGACCTTAAAATTTGGTTCAAGCACAGCTAACCTTCAAGCTTTTTACTGTAATGGATATAGTTTTGTACAAATTTCAGCAGACATATAGACTGACTGAACATCTGGGCTCCTGATTTCTTCAGCCTGATCTTCCCATATGGATAGTCAAGATCTTTTTTAAAAAAAAATACTGCCTGTTTGGGGGTTTTCTTTCCAATCAAGGTTTACCATAATTCAATTACAGGATCACTTATTGGGTAACCCACTAACACAGAATCAGTCTGGACTGTGAATCAGACTGCTCCCATGTACCTTATTTTTAAATATAAACTATTTTTTCTGGCGTTGGGCAAAACTTTTCCTAGATATCACTGTTTGGTGAATTTAAAACTATTCTTCAAGGCTGCATCACCAAGGCTCTAGCCTGACAATCTATATTGCATTCTGCTTGGGAAGTCACTGAGCATAATACACATAACGTCATGCCTTATTACTTGATGAATAAATCACATTCTAAAACAAAGGCCTTTCTTAAATACAGATGAAATGGCTGAATATACAACCCTGTTTCCACTTGAAAGAGTAAACAGATTTGCAGTTGGAATTGCATTGGTCTTTCAACGTACAGTTTCCACCAGAAACCTACATAGATAAAACTTGCATTTGCCTTTAAACAAAAGAGATGGGGTTTTAAATATACTAACGACTGTGCTGGCAGCTTTTCTTTTTAAAAAAAAAAAAAAAAAAAAAGCAAACATTTTCCCACATATGTATTCAAGGTTATTGAAAATAAAGAAGAAGGATAATTCATATAAATATTATAAAACTTTAATTAAGGGCAACTGAAGATGAAAAGCATTTTCCCCCCAAAAGGTTATTCAATGGTGCCACCTATAGGTTCCAACATATTTCAATATCTTAAAGGAAGTTAGCTTTTTAAGCAAAGCAGCCAGTTAAAATGATCTTTGCCCAAATCATTTTTTTTTATTTTTTTTAAAGTGCAGGATGTAATTACTTGTAAGGAGAATTGTTTAAAATTATTTGGAGGGTTTCTCTCCCCCCCAAACCGCCCCTCCGGTATGGCATAAACAAAGAAGAATGCACTGTTTCGATTATGCCATCTGGTTTTAAAGCAGATCCTTTCACATCCAATGAATAGTATAGTTATGTTGCTGCAATGCATGGCTGGTGAGAATTGATATTTCCTATGATGCACAACCAAGAAAAAAAAGCTATTCTCGTTCACTCTTGATTAACTGCCCTCCCCGCAAAGAAGATTAGAAGCAGCATGCAAAAATTCCCTATTTCAGCCAGGTGGCTTTGTCCAAACCTTCTCCTTGTCCTCTGGGTAACATGATGTCTTTGCATCGTCTATTAACTCACTCCATTTTGCTTAACAGATGTCAAGCAGGTTTTCATCAAATTCTCTAGCCTGAGGTAGAAGGAAGCCAATATAAGTTCAAATGAAAAGAATTATTATTTTTTTAACTGAAGCTTGGAGGAGCGTGAAGATGGAACTTCTAATGAGAAACTAGCATCAGTCCTAACTTTCTCGAGAGACGAAAATGTCTTTCCTTTCGGAAATGGCGTGTTAGGAGTAATTTCCAGTTTTACCCAGAGTGCCGATGATTGTGAATGGTTGAATAAGCCTTATAAAAACACTGCGGATATGGGAATATAAATAAAGGAGTTAATATCAACACCAATAATAAGAACAATGGTCCTCCAGGTGAGAGACATTGGGCGGGGGGGGGGGTTCCTCCTAAAAGGCTGGTACTTAATTTATAAAGTACCATTCCCTGGTCAAGGATTTCTAATTTTTCTTTTCATTGATTCCACACTATATTTAAATACATTTAAAACACAGACACACACAAACACACACACACACACACAGACAGACACAGACACACACACAAACATACACACACATACACTACTTGAAATGCATAATAAACTATGTATTGCTAGTGATCCAACATTCCTGATAATGTAAGTCTTGTGGAATAATGATTCTGTATCTAGTAAACAGAAGAAGCCAACAAGTAAAGAGTAAATGTTGTCTAACAATGATTGTTGAATCTGTTCTTCAGGACCACATATCAGCATTCAGAAGGTTATACTACTTATAAATAGCACACTAGGGTCCATTCCTCACTGGTTTAATGTGTGTTTTTGCCTTAATCACTTTCTGAGTTTTTTATATATATATATATTTATTCATTCATTCATACATATATACTGTCAGCCTCTGCTTCGCTACTTGCTGCCATTGAAATGGAGAGGGGGAGGCATGGTATTTGGGAGGGGAAGTTTTCAATACAGGAGTGATTGTAAAAAGGGAGTTTTGTTCTCAACATCTACTACGCGTGCTGCAGAGAGAGGATTTGCCGCCAAGGCCAACTGTCCGGCATACCAACCTGATGATGTTTTTGGAAGATGTCTCCCACATGACACCTGTGGGATGTGCAGATTGGACTATGGGATGGGGTTACCAGGGGGAGGGGGCTGGGTCATATATTGATATCTATGATTACGCGCGCTTTTGCCTCAGATCTTGCTTTGCTTAGCTGCTATCTACTCATAACCAATTCTCTTAATTCTGCAAAATTGAGTTGAGTGGTTTCTTTCTTGGTTACTGAGGGAGGCCGCCTTGACATTTACATACTTACTAAGGCACTTCCTCATTCCTGATAAGTCATTTCCTCATTCTAAAAAAGTGCTGTCAAACTCGCAGGCGGCGAGCCGGATACATCATGTGCCATGCCCACGCCCACTTTAGCGAAAGGGGGAAAAGTCAAGTGATGACATGAGTTTGACACCCCTGTTCTAGAACATCCTGACACGTGTGTTAATTTGCTACCTGGTTACTTGATCCATCCATTTAAATATAACGGAGAGGAGATGGTATTTGTCTTTATATGATTAACCTGTTGAAGAGGGAAAGCTATCCAAACAGGAGGACAGAGAAATATCCCCAAATAAGAAGCAGCAGGAGAAAGAACAGTGTTAAATAGGATTCTAAAATACAGTAGTAAATATCCAGAGTAAGTGTAGACCTTGAATAAATTAAATAATTTTATTCAGTGCGCATCCGTTCACACGATAATATAAATGAGCATAAAATAACCCCAAATATAAGAGTTATACATTTATCCTAGATGTATAAATAAAATAGAGAAATTCCTATTAATCAAGAGTACATTTTTCTGATCCTGCAGGTGACTGTAAAAAATTCATCTCTCTGTCTCTCTGTCTTTCTGTCTCTCTGTCTCTCTCTCTCTCTGTCTCTCTCTGTCTCTCTCTCTCTCTCTCCCCTTCCCGCTCCCTCCCTCCCTCCCCTTGAAATAGCAAGCTTTGCAACATAAAGTAAAATGGGAACAGCTGTATAATTGGGGCAGTAAGGCAGCATTGTGTGTCTGTCAGCTTCAGAACACACAACTAGAAGTTCATATTCTATTGATTCAACCTCCTCAGAGCCACAAGGGTAACTGGTACAATGCAGCCTTTCCTTGGATTTGCTAAACTAGGCTTTCCCACCAGAATGGAGGCTGTTTGATAAGGGTATATTAGACGGTATATATTGGGAAGATATTCCGAATTAGAAGATAACGGAGTTGGAAGGGACTTTGGAGGTCTTCTAGTCCAACCCCCTGCTCAAGCAGGAGACTCTATACCATTTCAAACAAATGGTGGTCCAGCCTCTTTTTGAAAGCCTCCAGGGATGGAACACCCACAACTTCTGAATGCAAGCTATTCCGTTGGTTGATTGCTCTCTCCTTAGTTCTAGGTTGCCTCTCTCCTTGAGTAGTTTCCATCCATGATTTCTCGTCCTGCCTTCAGGTGCTTTGGAGAATAACTTGACTCCCTCTTCTTTGTGGCAGCCCCTTAGATATTGGAACACTGCTATCATGTCATCCCCAGTCCTTCTTTTAATTAGACTAGACAAAATAAATTCCTGTAATTGTTCTTTTCCCTAATCATCTTTCTTGCTCTTCTCTGCACTTCTGTCCAGATTGTCTACATCTTTTTTTTTATAATATGGTGTCCAAAACTGGATGCAGTATTCCAAGTGTGGTTTAACTAAGGCTTTATAAAGTGATATTAATTTTTCATGTGATCTTGATTCTCTCCCTCTGTTAATGCAATCTAGGCTGTGGCTGCATCAACATCTGGCTTTAAGGAACAATTAATTCTATCTAAGTTAAATAACCTGAGATCAGCAATAAATGTAATTGTTCAATGTCTGACTCTATAAACTGTTTAGAGAGGGCTGTAAAGCACTATGAAGCGGCCTATAAGTCTAAGTGCTATTGCTATTAAGGTGGTTAAATGATGATGATTTCTATTCTCATCCACTGAGAATAGTAACTTGAATGTTACCTCCTCCAACACTTCTGATGCCAATTGACGCAAACACCTGGTTTTCACTGAGAGATCACTTGGGAATTCGCCCATAACCAGTGGTGGGTTTCAAAAATTGTTCGAACCTACTCTGTGGGTGTGGCCTCTTTTGTGGGAGTGGCTTGCCACCCATGTGACCGGATGGGAGTGGCTTGCCGCCCATTTGACCTGATATGAAGATACCGACGACACTTGTCAGAACCACCTTAAATTACCTCGCACACAGCACTGGCATGCATAAGAATATGATGTAAACTTGTTTTTTAAAGGGCATATTTGGTTTGCGTTAAAACAACTTCAACACACGCAATGTTCTGATTGCACCACCAACGCAGTAGTCATCCTTACCTTTCACAGAGGCACTGAGTTTTATAAATATGAGCTTGATAGTGTAGAATAATCATATCCAAGGACCAGTGGTGGGTTTCAAAAATGTTTGGAACCTCTTCTGTAGGTGTGGCCTGCTTTCCGGGTCCACTGGTGGAACCTCTTCTAACCGGTTCAATAGATTTGACAAACCGGTTCTACCGAGTAGGTGCGAACTGGTAGGAACCCTCCTCTGCCCATAACAAATAGCAAATTACAAACCTGTAAATCAAGATGCCCAGGCTGAGATACACACTGCACAGAGAATTAAGAATTTTGGAAAGACAGCGTGCCTCACAAAATCAGGTACCAGGTGTTGGAAGGGGCCAGTTGTTCGCTTATTAGGGCATAGTAACTATGGATGTTAATGATTCACTTTGCAAATAACACAGGGAACTCTGTATAAAATGGATATCTGCAGAAAGTATTTCTGACATGGTACTCAAAAAAGAATGGACAAATGTAAAAGGTGAAATATGTGAGAAAAACTGAAAGCAGATCCCAGTAGCAGAAGGGTTTGTTTCGGCAGAATTTCATTTACGCCACATGGTAAAATGGCCAGAATGAAGATATCTGAATGAGAGACAGTTCTTAAAACCCAAGATAGGATTTTCAAAAGAAACTTTTTAAATTGAGAAACAGATCCTAAATGAACTGCATAAACTAATGGTTTTGGAACTACCATATATAGAAGTTTTTCATATCTTTTTGCTACTTTCTAGAGGTTAAGTGGAGGTTTATAGCCAAAGTAGACTTAGTGGTGGGTTTCAAAAAAATTTCGAACCTACTCTGTGGGTGTGGCCTCCTTTGTGGGAGTGGCTTGCCAGCAATGTGACCTGGTGGGAGTGGCTTGCCGGCCATGTGTTTTCTTTCTTTCTTTCTTTCTTTCTTTCTTTCTTTCTTTCTTTCTTTCTTTCTTTCTCTCTCTCTCTCTCTCTCTCTCTCCCCCCTTCCTTTTGTCTCTCTGTTCCCTTTTTCTTTTTTTCTTTCATCTCTCTCTCACTTTTTCTTTCTTTTTTCTTTTTTTCTTTATTTATTTCTTCCTTTCTTTCTCTTTCTCTTTCTCTCTCTGTGTGAGTCTGTCTGTCTGTCTCTGTCTCTGTCTCTGTGTGTGTGTGTGTGTGTGTGTGTATGTGTGTGTGTGTGTCAGTGGTTCCAAAAATTTTTGAAACCTCTTCTGTAGGTGTGGCCTGCTTTCCGGGTCCACTGGTGGAACCTCTTCTAACCGGTTTGGTAGATTTGACAAACCGGTTCTACCGAACTGGTGCGAACTGGTAGGAACCCACCTCTGACTTAGAGACAGTGAAGGAAAAAGCCCCAAGGGACATAAGGAAAAAAAAATAAGTAAGAATTGGCCAAGCTATGTCAGAAGGTTAAAAAATACATGGGAATTAGAGTACTTCAGAGTGGTCACACAGAATGAATACCATGTTACAGTACTTTGGATACTCAAAATCATCCTGACAGCTGGACTTTGAATTACCGGTAAGGCTTGATGTGTATTGAAAAGTATGCAGATGTGTATCGAAAAGTATGAGGAAAAGATGAAGAGCTTTTGATTCAAGAAATGAACGATACAGTAAAAGTTTTAAGTCTTTGTTTGTTTCTACCTGGCCTGAATCTTTGCATAAATAAAAACAATTAGCACTTGAGGCGCTTAAAAAATAATTTATTTCTGTACCAAGCTGTATATGTAAATCAACGGAGCATCTAATCAATTTTGATTAAATAGTTGCAAATATATTGTACACATCTCTGTGTTAAACATCCTGTTTTTTATGCTTTTTTCTCTACTACAGTATTTCCTAGTCTGATTTTTAATGGCTTCTCAGAAATATCCCTTTTACTGATTTCATTTCCCAGCAAGTCACGAAATGCTATATTCACAGAGTGTCACATTCTCTGGTCAAAAGTTTTAATTGCGTTTGACTGAGTTTCTGATCATTCTAGGTATGCCACTCATGTGGTTGCATTGAATAATTGAGCTTCTTTTCTGCCTAGATAAATCAAATATGTGACAAGGAAGCAGATTTTCAGAAATCCTGTGCACCATTGTTTACTGAGCTACATTTGATAAGCATCCAAAAATTACTAGGGTTTCCTGGAACCCAACTTGAGTGTTTCTGGTCTACAGCCTCAAGAACGATATTTCATGGTTCTGCTATCCTATCCAAATTAATTTAATTGAATATATATCCAAGCTATAATTTAAGTGGGGCTATTTTTTTGCATCCAGTATGTTTGTGTGGGGAAGGGGAATATATAATGGGTTTGCTGCTAACTTGTATATATATGTAAACATGTTCTGACCAACCTCGTTCCACACCAAAGCACACTCCGAGCCAGAGATAAATTACAGCATTTAATTAACAGACAAACAGGTCCTTGGCAGCAAACCAGCACAGACAAGTTTGGGCAGCAATAAACACAGATAAGGCTTGGCAGCAATCCAGCCTGCCAAGGTCTTACAAAGTTCTCCGACATTTGATTCTGTGTTGACTTCTGCAAAGAGGGGTGTGTGCACAAGTAGCCTTTTTATAGTCTGGAGAGGAGCCTAATGACCACCAGCTGAGTGCAATAGCAATAGCAATAGCAGTAGACTTATATACCGCTTCATAGGCCTTTTCAGGCCTCTCTAAGCGGTTTACAGAGAGTCAGCATATTGCCCCCAACAATCTGGGTCCTCATTTTACCCACCTCGGAAGGATGGAAGGCTGAGTCAACCCTGAGCCGGTGAGATTTGAACCGCTGACCTGCTGATCTAGCAGTAGCCTGCAGTGCTGCATTTAACCACTGCGCCACCTTGGCTCTTGCAATCACCTCCTGTAATTGCGTAATTGTTCCTGACGCCTATTAGCTCTTCGATGGCGTGCATCCAGGAACAACTCACTACTGGCTTCCGGCTCACTCTCCCTTGTCTCCTCCCCACTGGTCCAAGGCTCAGGCGCCTCCTGGTGGCCAACCAGTCTCTCTGAGCCCTGCTCAGAGTTGGAACCCTGTCCAGGGTCCTCCACATCCTCCAGAGCCAACTCATAGGGCCCCTCGCTGTCGGAGTCTGGTGGCAGCTCCAACGGCTCCTGCTGGACCACAACATAAACATATCTTCCTTATCCCATCTGAAAAAAAGAGAATTCTTTGTTGCTTGTTTGTTGGTTTGCAAAGGAATTTTTTTTAATGTTCTGGTTACAAAATATTAAAATATTCATTCAAAATATTCATTGGGAAGCTTTTCTTGGTCCATTTTCTAAGATCACAGGATGTATACTATCATTGTTCAAATTCTCCATTGTCTGATGCAACAGCTTATCCCTGTAGCATCCTTAAAGACGTTAGTACTATGCTTATCACCATGGTTATCTGCCTGAACTCTAGATAATCTGCAAGTTGAAAAAGAAAGAAAAAAATATCAGTGTGTGTGTGTCTGTGTGTGTTTATGTGTGTCTTGCAGGCTGTAATTAATTGGGTTGTGTAAAACTCGGACAATAGTTTTATAAGGCTATCTCCAAGGAAACGGATGGCAACAAATAGTAATACCTGCTAAAGAGAACTATATTGACAAGCATTTAATAGAAGTAATAAATATAAGTGCCAAACCTTACATCCAAGGCTTTAAAACACAACTTTGAGTGTACTGAAATAAAAATGTACAGTAAGTTCCATTCTATAATGAATTGATTGTGCTTCAGTACTTTTATTTAATGGTTCTTTTTTCCCCCCAGGAACACCAGTTTTAACTATCTTATTACCACGGAGGTCTATTCAGTGAGAGGTAAAGAGGCATTGCTTAGCCAACGCAATAAAGATCCTTGCAGTGTTTTAAAACAAAATGTATTGTGGCTGTAAGCATTTGTGAGCTAGGCTCTATTTCGTCAGACATAAAAAGTGTTCTCTCTACCCTTCCTATTTATTTATTTAGTTATTTATTTCATTTATTTGCCAGACATTTCTTAACAAAACAACTCTGAGCGGTTTACAGCATAAAACGTTTAAATCATAACGTAAATGTTTATAAAGCAATAAGAATAGAAATCCCAATCCAGATAAAACCATAATTAAAAGATTGAGGAGGGAGGGAACAGGATGCATTGGGGGGGGGGGCAGGGAGGTGGGATTGCCTTTTTAATTCATCAACTACTTCCAGCGTGATACCCCTCTTTATTATCTATCTGTACTTAAACTATGAAGTCAACAGGAAGTAAAATGCAAAAAATATACTAAAACATACCTTAGTAGTCAGAACGAACACTATATAATTAATAATAATTACCAGTCAATGGTATTTGTGATGATTTTGAATGTTCAGTTAACTGAGTTTCATGTTTAATTTAATAATAATAATAATAATAATAATAATAATAATAATAATAATAATAATAATAATATAAAATTATAATATTAAAACAGCAATTGATCACATACTCAGCTGCTGTAAAAAAAATCGCGCAGACTGATTATAAATTGCGGCACAATTCAGTAGCACAAATGATCCATTGGAATTTGTGCAAAAATTATAATATTAAAACAGCAACAAACTGGTGGGAACATCAGCCTGAAAAAGTCACCGAAAATCAGATGGTCAAGATCTTGTGGGATTTCCGTATACAAACGGACAAAATACTGGCGCATAATACACCAGACATCACACTGGTTGAGCAAAATAAGGTCACAATCATAGACATTGCAATACCAGGTGATAGCAGGGTCGCCGAGAAGGAACATGAAAAAAATCGCGAAATACCAGGACTTAAAAATTGAAATTCAACGATTATGGCACAAACCAGCAGTGGTAATTCCAGTGGTAATTGGCACACTGGGTGCTATTCCAAAAGCACTGGAATTACATTTAAAACAGTTAAAAATTGACAAAATCACCATCAGTCAAATGCAAAAAGCCGCACTGCTTGTATCCGCACGCATATTACGAAAATACGTTACGACGTCCTAAGCCCCTGGGTGGGGCCCGACTAGTAACCAATGCCAAATCCGGCGAAACAACTGGCCGCTGTGATGCAATTCTGTTGTTGTGATGATGATGATGATGATGATGATGATGATGATGATGATGATAATAATAATAATAATAATAATAATAATAATAATAATAATTGTGATGCATATTGTAAGAGATAAAGTGAACATTTGGATGGAACACACTTCTTTTTTCCAGTCCTCTTGTGAAATTCCTTTGCTTCACCACGGCCTCTTCAAGGTTAGTTCTGAGGTCCCTACACTAGCTTTTAAATATTAGCAGTTTTGAGTATAGAACTGTACTAATTTAACTTAGTTTGTTTGTCCTACTTAAGATGTAGAAAGATGTTTCTGGTAGACAGTGAAACAAGTGCAATTGAGTCTTCAATACCCCAGAAACTATGCACCACAATGGACAGTGGGAAAGTTAAGGATATGCTCCACTTTCCCTCTTTTCTTTCCCTATATCTGCTTTGTGTCTATACCAGTGTTATTGAAACATTGACAACTTCTAAGTATGTGGACTTCAACTCCCAGAATTCTCATCACTGACTGGAATTCTGGGGTATGAAATCCATACCCCAGGGAATTGCTGAGCTTGAGAAACATTGGTCAATATCATTTGTTACCTCAGGGTCTCTTTGCTGCCAAGACACACACACACCAGAGGTGGGTTCCTACCAGTTCGCACCTATTCGGTAGAACCGGTTCGTCAAATCTACCGAACCGGTTAGAAGAGGTTCCACCAGTGGACCCGGAAAGCAGGCCAAACCTACAGAAGAGGTTCCAAAATTTTTTGAAACCCACCACTGGTCCTTGGATATGATTATTCTACACTATCATGCTCATATTTATAAAACTCAGTGCCTCTGTGAAAGGTAAGGATGACTACTGCGTTTGTGGTGCAATCAGAACATTCAGTGTGTTGAAGTTGTTTTAACGCAAACCAAAGATGCCTTTAAAAAAACAAGTTTACATCATATTCTTATGCTTGTTAAATTATTATTTTTTAAAAACATACTTCACTAATTCCTTCTTAGGCATGAATCCTGCTTTGAGGAATAATCTCACATACCCTCATATACAGTGGTGGGCTTCTGCCTTGTTGAGTGAACCGGTAGTTGTGATCACTGCAGATGTGGGTTCCTACCAGTTCGCACCTATTCGGTAGAACCGGTTCGTCAAATCTACTGAACCGGTTAGAAGAGGTTCCACCAGTGGACCCAGAAAGCAGGCCACACCTACAGAAGAGGTTCCAAATTTTTTTGAAACCCACCACTGGTGGGTATGTAATGTACCACAGTTATCTACGCATTAATAATGATGTAGTAATATTTCCTTATACATTTTAGGGACCTTTCCTTACAAAATTGGTGTTTTCTTTCATACTTTTGGATTTCTAATTTCTGTTTCCATTAGTTGGCAATTGCTAAAACTAACCCCACGTGAAAAAGTATTCAAAGCCTTCTTGATTTTAATTGTCAATTTATTTATTCCTGCACATTGTAATATTTATTCATTTACATATCTCTGTTTTTCCACTGTTGTGGAAACACAATTCCAGCAGCTGCTAACATGTGTAAAATTAAATATATATTATACTCCCTTTCAAATAGCCAACAAAATATTTCTGGTTTTAATTCCATATCTTGCTTTATGATTGTTTCTAACCACTAACTTCTGAATAGCTTCTTGGACCGACCTAAGTACTAATTCATAATTTCATATCCGGTCACATGGGCAGCAAGCCACTCCCATTCAGTCACATGGGCAGCAAGCCACTCCCATCCAGTCACATGAGTGGCAAGCCACTCCCACAGAGGCCACACCCACAGAGTAGGTTCCAACAATTTTTGAAACCCACCACTGGATCACTGGCTTGGCCCACCCACCTACCCCTGCGCTATCCTTTCCATTTATAACTAACTTTCTGGCTCGTTCCCTTCAGCCATGCTGCCCAGGTAAGTTCCCTGCCATGCCTGCTGTACTCACTGGAGCTGCCTAAGTTGATTAGCTACATGTTTGAAGTTCCGTTTCAGCTCCGAAGAGCTGCATGCGAGCAAACTGCATGCATGCATGCACACAGGTTCATAACCAGCGAACCAATTGTTAAGGTAAGTGCAGCGTATCACTGCTCACATACATACACTTTTTCCCCAATATATCTCAGAGGTAAGGATGGCACATTGTTCTTCTAGGATTCTGGAAAGCTTTGAAAATCTGGTTTGGGGCCCAGATGTGACTTGGTGTTTATGATTTGTCCAAGGCTCCTGCTTTCTTTTGTTGATTTTTGTTGTTAATTAGATCATTTTAGTCTGGCCTGTCCGTCTAACTTAATGTTTTTAATCTGTTTTTAGGTGTGGGGGAGTGTTCTAGTTTTTTATACTGCTTGAGTCCATTTGAGTTGAGCAGCAAATAAACAAACAAATAATAAATAAATAAATTAATTAAAAATAAACAAATAATAAATAATTAATAAATTAATTAAAAATAAACAAATAATAATAAATAATAAACAAATAATAATAAACAAATAATAATAAACAAATAATAATAAACAAATAATAATAAACAAATAATAATAAACAAATAATAATAAACAAATAATAATAAATAATAAATAATAAATAATAAATAATAAATAATAAATAATAAATAATAAATAATAAATAATAAATAATAAATAATAAATAATAAATAATAAATAATAAATAATAAATAATAAATAATAAATAATAAATAATAAATAATAAATAATAAACAAATAAACAAATAAACAAATAAACAAATGAATAATGAATAATGAATAATGAATAATGAATAATGAATAATGAATAATGAATAATGAACATAATAAATAAATAAATAAATAAATAAATAAATAAATAAATAAATAAATAAATAAATAAATAAATAAATAAATAAATAAATAAATAAATAAATGTCCTGGCTGGACTGCTGATCATTGATTATATTTTTAATAGGTTCAATAGAGATCCCCCAGTATGATATTCTCTTTTTTTAGAAATACAGGCTAAGCAAACTTTATAGATTGGAGGTGTTTTCAATGCCACAGGTAAATCTTTCTATTTCGTGACTGTGCTTCCCTCACTTGAATTTCTAATTGTTAATATTATTCTTGAGGATCTGGATAGGATTTTGATTTACATTGTATATTGCTAGGCATAGTGCTGGAAACAGACCGTGACAAAATCTAATCCAGTTTTAGGATAATCTATTGTGGTCTAGGTAGAATTCTCTTCTCTAAGCTACAGTAACTCAAAGGATGGGGTTTTTTTGTGCATGAGAGTGCATTGTGCACTCAGTCATGTGCTGGAAAGATTATAGTTAGATGCTGGTGTGCTATAGGTGAAAAAAATATCATATTTGTTCTTTCTGAAATTCATCTGTTCGCTGCTCTTTCTTGTTTCAGCCACATGCGTATTATACACTCAGCTTTGGAAAACAGTTTTCAAAGTTCTTGTTATGACAGGCTAGCAGCGCTCTCTGTCTGAAAATTATCCCAATAGGGATTCTTCAACTGGAAAGAAAATAGCCATCTTTCCATCTTTCACATAGGTTGAGTCCAGAGGTGGGTTCCTACCAGTTCGCATCTATTCGGTAGAACCGGTTCGTCAAATCTACCGAACCGGTTAGAAGAGGTTCCACCAGTGGACCTGGAAAGCAGGCCACACCTACAGAAGAGGTTCCCAAAATTTTTGAAACCCACCACTGCCACACACACAGACAGACAGACAGAAAGACAGACTGACACAGAGAGAGAGAGAGAAAGAGAAAGAAAGGAAGAAATAAATAAAAGAAAAAAGAAAAAAGAAAGAAAAAGAGTGAGAAAGAGATGAAAGAAAAAAAGAAAAAGGGGACAGAGAGACAAAAGGAAGGAGAGAGAGGGAGAGGGGGAGAGAGAGAGAGAGAACACATGGCCGGCAAGCCACTCCCACCAGGTCACATGGCCAGCAAGCCACTCCCACAAAGGAGGCCACACCCACAGAGTAGGTTCCAAAACATTTTGAAACCCACCACTGGTTGAGTCTAAATGTAATACTCTATCTGGACATGGCCACAAATATTCAATTGCTGTTACTACCTCACTGCCCACAAACCATGCTTCATGTTGTTGTTCACCATAGTAAAATAATGGCATATTGTATCCAAGCTGCAACTGTAGGAATTTACACTAGTACTTGTTTTTCTCCATCCCATGGGAATCCCATAGAAGCCAAAGTCATCAAAAGAAGACATACCCATCACGATGACATTGTGCAAATGATGGACTTGTGTAATTTGTCTCCGCTCATCTCGTGATGTGAAAAGGACACATGTAGGCTTCATTTGTATCCTGACATCATGATGGGCATGTTGTCATTTTGTCCTCCTGCCCTCCCCCCTCTCCCACTGAAATTCAAACACTCCAACCAGCTTTGCTTTAGCACTGGTAGCCCATCAATCTTTTATCAGCTATCTGTCCCTTCTTATTTCTGGTCCAACTGCTAGGAAAAGTCACAGATATTAAAGACAACTCTGTAGTGATAAACAGAAGGGCAAGATATCAAATTCTGATATAAAAATGTCATTGCCGGTTTAGAAA
Source organism: Thamnophis elegans (assembly GCF_009769535.1). Lineage (NCBI taxonomy): Eukaryota > Metazoa > Chordata > Lepidosauria > Squamata > Natricidae > Thamnophis > Thamnophis elegans. The sequence continues at coordinate 4,663,203 of NC_045545.1, forward strand.
ATCCAAAACAATGATCCCCATTTCAAAGGTTATGAACAGACTCTCAGGGGGCCATGCAGGGGCAACTCTGTAGGCTGTCCTGAGTCCCAAGATTGGTTGAGCATTGCTGGATGATGTCATCTTCCCAGGTGCCATGGGGTGAGATGGGTAGAAGGTTAATCCCATCATGTCTTGAGGGCCCTGTCTTAATCCCATCACCCTGGAGTTGAAGGGGGAGCTGCTTTGTCTTTAAAAACATGTTTCTCCTTTTCTCATCCAGGGAAAAGTAATAGTCTGCCTTTTTCATATTTCCCAGAATATTTCATTCTTTTTTTCCCCATTTTCATAACACACACTCACATGTATACTATACATAGCCCGTATCATATAGTATTAAATAATAATTACATCAGTTCCTCTTGTCAACAATGCCCAGGAACATAAAAACCCATTATTAGCTCTTCTGCTCTCCATACACCTCTTTCTTCTACCTCTCTCCAACTTTCTATCTTCCCTCCATCATCCTTTCCTACTCTACTTCCCCTCCCTTTCTACTGCTCCTCTCTCTACAATCCACTCCTCCTTATCCTCTTCCTCTTCCCCCCTTAGCCTCTCTCCTATCCCTCTCTTCCCATCTTTCTTCTCCCTTCTGTTTCCCACTCCTCCTCTCATTGGTGTATTTCCGCTTCATGTCAATATGCTTAAAATATCCTAGTTTTAAAGAAGAAATAATAATAATAATAATAATAATAATAATAATAATAATAATAATAATAATAAAAACCCATTGTAGCTGTAACCCAAAAGCTGCACTGCTTGGATCTGCACGCATATTACGAAAACACGTTACACCAGAAAACACCAGAAAACAACTGGTGATACAATTGTATAATAATAATAATAAACCAGCAGTGATAATTCCAGTGGTAATTGGCACACTGGGTGCTATACCAAAAGCACTGGAATTACATTTAAAACAGTTAAAAATTGACAAAATCACCATCAGTCAAATGCAAAAAGCCGCACTGCTTGGATCTGCACGCATATTACGTAAATACGTTAGGTCCTAGGCCCCTGGGTGGAGCCCGACTAGTAACCAATGCCAAATCCGGCGAAACAACTGGCCGCTGTGATACAATTGTATAATAATAATAATAATAATAATAATAATAATAATAATAATAATAATAATAATAATAATAATAATAATGAAAATATAAGAGAAAACAGTATACATGTGGAGTCAAATAACATTAAAATCTGTTAGATTTTAATATTTCATTCTTTTAGGAGCGGCGGAGTGCTAACTTCCTACAGCCTATGAGGGAGTGATCACTGCATGATTAAATGATTTAGTAGTGCCATATTGGAAAAGTAAATTCATGCAAGAATGTAGCTTTGGGCAAGAAAATCATGAAGAAGAAAAGATTTCCCCCCCCCCCCCCAAAATACAAATGAAAATTATTTCCAGAAGTTATCTGATCATCAAAGTATTTAAGAAAATGAAATCCTGTTCATGTTTAATCTGAAGTAAACCCTGTCACCAAAAGGCTCTGCCTGGAATTGTGCACAGAGCAAAGTTTTAGATAGCAAGATAGCATGTTTTTTTTTCCATATAATGTAAAACATTTGTCATCTTTTATGCCCAGATTATCTTGACCTGCTAATTGTAATGGCATTTAAACTGGCTTCTGCTTACATGAAGTTGCTGGAAATTGAGTTCTTCCGCTTGGATCAAAAGAAGAAAAATTCAACTCAGTTTACATAACTGTTTCCAGCTCTTTGGAACTTCATTAATGACAGCAACTTGGTTCTGGACAATTAGACACCAAGCTGCCTGTTAGCAGCAGGTAGCAATGACTTTTTGCCGGCTTGTTAATTCATTGCATTTACATGGTAAAGACAGCAAATGTGTGATCAGCTTTGTGCTTGCTGCATATCTTTTAAAGCTAAATAGGAGGATACAAGGAGTATTTAAGCAGCCCATATAAAATGGATTGCAAGATTTACATTTTTCTTTCACATAGGAGGAGAGTTGCGGGAAACAAACCTTTCTTTAGCCATTAAAAAGAGAGAGAAATAGTTAAAGGAAGTATTTTTTTTTTAAAGTGCAAACAGGAAAAGATAAAGAAAACAAATACTGAAGCCATGATGTTGAACTCTTTTATTGCTGTTGGATAAGGCTAATTCAGAAGGGACACGGTGGCTCAGTGGCTAAGACGCTGTGCTTGTCAATCAGAAATGTTGGCAGTTCAGCGGTTCAAATCCCTAGCGCCGCGTAACGGAGTGAGCTCCCGTGACTTGTCCCAGCTTCTGCCAACCCAGCAGTTTGAAAGCATGTAAAAATACAAGTAGGAAAATAAGGACCACCTTTGGTGGGAAGGTAACAGCGGGCCATTTTTTTTCTTAAAAGGCATGAATAGCCTTGCAGAGTGCTCCTGGGGAGTGACGGCCTGTTTTTCACAAAAACAGGCCGGGTCTTTGCCAAAAAATTTGCATGCATAGCCTTATGGAGGCTTATAGAGTGCTGCTGGGGACTGGGGGGCAAAAAATGGCCCATTTTTTTGCTCATCTCTGCCCTTACCAGCCCCTAGGAACTCTCTGAAAGCCTCCATAAGGGTATGCATGGCCATTTGGGTGAAGGGGGCGAGGCTTCGGGAGGGAAAAATGCTGTATTTGATGTATAAGACGCACATAGATTTTCAGACTCTTTTTTGAGGAAAAAAGGTGCGTCTTTTACTCCGAAAAATATGGGTATGTGCATCTGGGAAACCTAAAAATTTGTTGCTAAGGTCAGAATGCTCTGAAATTGTTTAGCCTGGTTCAGTTCAGTTGCTAGGCCAGCAGGTAGTCAATTGTTAAAGCAGTTCAGCTCTTCAGAATAAAAGTGGCATGTTCTGACCTAGATTTATTGATAGTACTGTGCATTGGTGGGGGGAATCACAAGAATAACAGATAGATTCAAGGACTGGAATGCAAGCAGCAGTGCATTCAAAGGGACAACGTAATCCACCTTATCATTGGAACTTTTATATGCTACCTACTCAAAGTCTTCAAGAACAGAGTGGCATATGGGATGGATGGATGGATGGATGGATTCCTGATGCTTAATAGCAATAGCAATAGCAGCTAGACTTATCTACCGCTTCATAGGGCTTTCAGCCCTCTCTAAGCGGTTTACAGAGTCAGCATATTGCCCCCAACAACAATCTGGCTCCTCATTTTACCCACTTCGGAAGGATGGAAGGCTGAGTCAACCCTGAGCCGGTGAGATTTGAACAGCCGAACTGCAGAACTGCAGTCAGCTGAAGTAGCCTGCAGTGCTGCATTTAACCACTGCGCCACCTCGGCTCTAGAACCTTTGATGCTCAGGTTCTTTATCCAGGAAAATCCCAAGAAATTTATCATAAACTCTCAAAAAGCCAACACAGTCTTAGACTGCATTACGGGAAGCCTAGAATCAAGATCACACGAAGTGTTAATACCACTTTATGATGTCTTGGCCACCCTTGAAATATTGCACCAGTTTTGGTCACCACAATATAAAAAAAGATATTGAGACCCTAGAAAGAATACAGGGAAGAGCAAAATGATTAGAGGACTGGAGACTAAACATACAAAAAATGATTGCAAGAATTGGATATGTTTAGTTTAATGAAAAGGATGACTAGAGGTGATATGAAAGCAGTGTTCCAGTCTAAGGGGCTGCCACAAAGAAGCAGGGGTCGGGGAGTGTCAAGCTATTCTCAAAAGCACCTGAAGGCAGGACAAGAAGCAATGAATGGAAACTAATCAAGGAGAGAAGCAATCCAGAACTAAGGAGAAATTTCCTAATAGTTAGAACAATTAACCAGTAGAATGACTTGCTTCCAGAAGCTTTGGGCCCTCTATCACTGGAGGATTTTAAGAAGATCTTGGACAACCATTTGTCTGAGATGGTATATGGTTTCCTGCTTGAGCAGGGGGTTGGACTAGAAGACCTCCAAGGTCCCTTCCAACTCTATTATTCTGTTAAACAAATCTGGCTAAACTCAGAAGAGAATAAACTAGATTTTCTTCTTGGGAGAAACACCCAGTAAATTGAAAATGTGGGAGGGAAGTGCATGCATGTACTTACAGTGTGTGTGTGTGCGTGTGTGTGTGTGTGCGCGCGCGCGCGCGTGCGCACGAGCATGTGTGTGTGTATGAAATTATTTCTATCTAATTGGATTTCTTGGAAGCTGAAAAACACCAAGATAAGGATCTAAGGAGCCTTCACATAGTTTATTTAAAACTATAAGGCATAATGTATTGAAAAAATAGACACAATTGCATGTCATCTAGAGAATTAAAAGGGAGGAGGAATCACCTGTGTAAAACATGCCTAATAGTTTCCTTTTATATTAACAAGTTTATTAACAAACAAATAATAATAGTTTTTTTCTGTATTAACAAAAACACTTGGATCACTTTTAAAGTATGTGCAGTATTATTTACTCCACAGACCATAATAACCCTGAAACTTGAGCTATTTATTTAATACAATAGCACCACTCTCTCTATTCATGTTAAACAAATTTCTAGACAATGCTTATAAGCTGTGTTCTTCTTATCCTACTATCATGGTTTTTCAGGACTAATCACTTTTTGCGAATATATTTTGTGCAACTGGTTTTGTTACTGGAGAAGACACTTGAGAAAGTCACAGAAAATTTTCTGTGGATCATAGGGGAAAAAATCAATTAAGGATTTTTCTTCAAGGCACACAACAATCACATTCAAACCATCATATCTCTGGACATCTTATGTGAAGCTCTAACTCCCAAAATAATCTGTAATGTAGGAAAAAGTAGAAGGAAAAAATGACAACTGTAGAGTGGATGGACATGATTACAACAGCAATGAATGCACCACAGAGATTCCCTCCCAGGATTTCAGATGAGTCTTTCCAAGTTCTTCCTGGAGATGTCTGGAACTGAATCTGGGCTCTCTTGTCCAGATATGCTATGGCCCTTTAAGATGTCATAAGATATGGCTTACCTTTCTCCTCATAATTTGGTCTTATTAAGTACAAAGTTTGAGTTGAGCTAATATCAGCTTCATAGCTTAGTCATACACTCATAATGAGTCTTGTTAGTCTGTCTTTGTGGAGACAATTCCTGAAAATAATCACATCCATATGAAAGAATTCTAAAACCCATGGTGCACATCTTCTCTACTACATGTCCTACAGTCCATATGAACTGGACCCGAGGCATATTCCATGGATATATAAAAGACAATGCAATTGCTGAATTTAAATTGATGTCATTCCATAAAACTGGTTCAAGAGACTCATAAAAAGCTTCTTCTACATTTTTTGGAAAGATGAGTAATGTAGAGGACTCGATGTGCCAAATTTGTGGGGAGGATGTTGAGAAGACTGGAATTAGATCAAGGAATGATCTTTGTCAGTAGGGTTGGGGATTTTCCCAACATGGTGATACAGATATCCTGAAATTACAATTTTTATCACATTTTTTTTAAAAAAACCATCCCCATCTATCCTTTTCTCTCTGTGTCATTCTATATCTTTCTACTGGTCCAGATATAGATTGTTAAATTTTGAAGAACAATACAACTTCCCTGCAGTTGACAAAGTCACCTTTCTATTTCCATCAGTGCAGTGAGAGAGGAATGTGGTTTTAAAACACTTGAAATGTATTTGGAAATGGAATCCCACTGATTGTTATAATAAACATGTTAGGAGGGAGTTTGTCTGCAGGTCATTCTCACAAGTAAAGAATAAAAGAGCTGTTTTGTTACAAGGCTGCAAACTAATTTAGCTAGGGAAATTCTTCTCTGGGCTTCCTCTGAATTATTGCAGTAATATGAAACCACCATTTTAACAAAGGCTAATCCTTGAGTTCCAATACTGTTGATTTTTTTTTCTATTATCAATATCAGTCCTAGTGAGAAATTATTTGGGGTGTTAGAGGACTTATGGAGGGATATAAAGATAATCTCCAATTTACAATCACAACTGGGATCAGAATCCTGGTCACGAAGTGATGTGGTCGTTAAGTAAGACATAATCTCACCACTTTGCTTAGCAGCTGCAATCCTGCCACTCCCAGCTGCTATTAAGCAAAAAATCATGGGTCAATCAGTATGATTAGGGTACCAAGCTATCCCTAGAAGGGTATGAATATGATAAAATATTAGGATAGAAAAGAGGGTGGAAAATTTGTATTTGTATTTATTAGTTTGTCAAACATGTACCAGTTGGAAGATATAAATATAAACATAGACATGAACTAAAGATATGAATACAAATAAATGGGGAGAGTAGGACAGGGATGGAAGGCATGTTGGTGGGCTTATGCACGCCCCCTTTACGGACCTCTTAGGAATGGGGTGAGGTCCACGGTAGACAGTTTGGAGTTGAAGCTGTGCGAGTTAATGGATGTGACAATGGAGTCAGGTAGAGCATTCCAGGCGTTGACCACTCTGTTGCTGAAATCGTATTTTCTGCAATCGAGTTGGGAACGGTTTACTTTGCATTTGTACCGATTGTTTGCCTGTGTATTATTGAGGCTGAAGCTGAAGAAGTCATTGACAGGTAAGGCGTTGTAACAGACAATTTTGTGTACTGTGCTTAGATCATACCACAGGCGGTGCAGTTCTAGATTGTCCAAGCCCAAATGTCAGCATTCCAGGTATCATGTAGAATTAAATCAGAGTCCAAGGCAAAACGATCCTTAAAGTTCCAATTTAATAAAGCAGACATCTTAGCACATCTGTGTTAATTCCAATTCTGGAAATGACATCAGAATTCCACCCAGTTAAAAGTTCATGATCTTGTCCCCACCCCCACAATCCATCACATGGTCCAATCTTCTTCTTCCACACTGGCATCTACACCCAGCTTCTTCTGGTCAGGTGTACTGATGCAGAGACAAAGGATGACCTTGGCTTCTAGTAAAGAATGAAAACAATACATTCCACAATCCTACTCCTGTCTATTCCTCCCTCCCATCAACTATACTAAAGAAACAGCATAATGAAATAAGGAAAAGTATGGCAGGCCAAAATTCTAAAAGGAATATAATTGCAGGCCTGACACCAAAATTTTGATCCTGGTGGCATAGGGAATTGTATTGTGACTAGAGGAGTGGAATACTCTTCTCGGGAAGTACCTCCGTACCTGCTCAATCATATTAATCACTGATATACAGTGTGGATTCCAAGGAGATGAGCTGTATTCGAGCTCTGGCAAAGGTTTTGCATGCCCTAGTTAAGGAATACAATGTTATCGGAGAAGAAGCTTCACAAAATTAGGTTAACAGCTCTTAATTGCTTTTTTGGCAATGCTGTTACAGTGGGCTTTGGGGCTTAGATCGTTTGAGATGAATGGGGTGGGGGTCCTTGACAGAGTGAGGGTCATCTGAGGTTGTTTCTACCCAACTTAGCAATAGCAGTTAGACTTATATACCGCTTCATAAGGCTTTCAGCCCTCTCTAAGCGTTTTACAGAGTCAGAATATCACCCCCAACAATCCAGGTCCTCATTTTACCCACCTCGGAAGGATGGAAGGCTGAGTCAACCTTGAGCCGGTGAGATTTGAACCGCCGAACTGCAAATAACAGTCAGCTGAAGTAGCCTGCAGTACTGCGCCACCTCGGCTCTAACTTGTACTGAACATCTCCGGACCGCAGGAGCTTAAAAAAAACCCTGCACTTGCGGTCCCCCAGCAGATTGTGGTTATTATTGGTGATCAAAAAACACTTGAACCACTCCAGGAACTCGGCCCAAGACTCGCCGGCGGTCCTGAAGGGAGCAAACGGTGGCAGCGAGGCCGTGATCGAGTGTGAGGCAACACGTTCTACAGAGGCAAGAAAGAGGGGGGGAAACGTAGTTCTTTGTGTTCTCTGTTCTAGAGTTGTTCGGGCAGGGCGTCAAAATCCCACCCTCGTCGCCAGTGTAAAAGACTGAAGGATGGACGAGATGTGAGGCGGCTGAGGTAAGTTGGAACAACGGTTTATTGCAAACAGAGCAAAAACTATATACAAGCAGAATTCAGCACCTCCCCCTGTTTGACAGCTATTTATACGGGAGCTGTCAAGCAGGGTGACCAACGGGAGTGCTCCTGGCAGCCCGCGCTCAGCCAATCAGGCGTGGCTTGGCTGTTGCCAGCTGTCAGTCATAAGTCGAGGACCTGCGGCCGGTCATAAGTCGAGGACTTTAGGACCGGTTGCAGGTCGAGGACTTAGCATTGTATATATACTAGTATATAATTAGCATTGTATATAATACTAGTCTAGAGTGGAAGAGTTTGGAAGAAGGCAATTCCATAATAACTCTTGTTGATATTTAGGAAGAGCATTTCCTCTGACAGAAATTCATTGAACTTCAGTACTGGAAACAATCATGCCTAATGCAGAGATGTTGTAGAATTGATCAACAGCGTTGAAACTGGCAGAAGACCAAATCAAACCAGGAGACCCAGCAGGCAGATTCTTTGCTTCAGTGGCGCTTAGAGACAAGGCATCACCGTATTATCCTTTAGCAGTTGCTTGTCACGGCGCACTCGAAGCACATAATCTATGATACAAATTACTTGGATCATAATTTGTGTGAGATAATAAGGGATAGAGTCTACCATAATGTTTATTACCTCGCACAAATTATTTTGGTATTCAGGTTTAAGGTTATTTGTCAAGCTGCCCAGCAAATTCATTGTTATGATTTGAAGGGGGGGAGAGAATCGGAATAGTAAGCTTCTTTGAGATTAAACATGAATAGTTTATAAAACGATTTGTTTTTCTGATAGGGTTTCTTGGAAAGAGCAATCTCACAATTGTGTAATCTGCAGCTTCAGGATCCCCGATGGTTTTGCAGGTACTGGAATCTCTTCTGGCCACTGAGATTAAAGTAGAGACTATTCTTCTCATCATGAAATTCATGAAAAAGGCAGTGTAAGACCACTTATAAATTTAGCCTAGCTAAACCAAACAAAGAAACCATCAATTTTTTTCTCCCAAGATCAGGGATAGCTAAACACAACCCATCCGCCTTATGGTTCACCGACAAAACCGCGCTTGACTAAACCACGCCCGATTAAACCACGTCACTGATGTCATCAACAGGGTGACAACAGCGTGGAGACAGAAGCATGCTGTAAACCCTAAACCTAAAATTAACCCCTAAACCTAAACCTAACCCCCCTAAACCTAATCCTAAACCTAACCCTAAACCTAACCCTTAACCTAACCTTAAACCTAATCCTAACCCTTAAACTAACCCTAACCCTAACCCTTAACCTAACCCTTAACCTAACCCTAAACCTAACCCTAAACCTAACCCTAAACCTAACCCTAAACCTAACCCTTACCTTAAGTTGAATCGGCTTGCTTTCAAAGCGCTATTTAAAGCGCCCTTCTTTCTCCGCGCTGGCTGTTGTCGCCCTGTTGATGACATCAGCAACGCAGTTTAGTTGGGCGCGGTTTAGTCGAGCGCGGTTTTGACGGGCCACGCCGCCTTATATCATCATCCCAGCTTCTTTGGGTATTGAGTCCCCCCCGCCAAAAAAAAAACCACTCAGTATAATTCCAGGCCTCCAAAAGGTTACCTACTCCATCTTGTCTTTTTAAAGGGTGGTTTTCTGTCCCTTTGGTTTGAGAAACAGTTAGTATTAGAAACTTTCCATGTGCAAAGTTGTCAGGAGGATGTCAAATGGCATCAAAGCAAATGCCACTGGTAATGTTCTGACCTCATCATGTGGCTCTCGTGATTCTAATCTTTGGCTACAGCCTTCACTTATCATCCCAAACTCAGTCTCAAAACATGCTGAATAATTTAACAAGTATGTTCTAACCAAGCAGCTTGCGCAAGTTGTAGCCCCTATTTTTTTTTGGTCTGGAGGAGTTCACCAAATGGTAGAAATGTCAACCAGTTTCCTTAAAGGGCATCTTTTCCTGGGTTCCCTTGGTACGTGGCATTGATTTATTTTCTTCCTTTCTTCCTTTCTTAAGGAGGTTTTGCTTTTCTGATTTCCATCAGGGTGGGGTTGCCATGGCAATAAAGCCAGTGCCTTTGTGTATTTCACCTTTGCTGTCTTTTCTCATACGGCTCTGTTTCCTTCGAGCAAAGATGGCGGATGCCATGCACACAGAGATGGGTAATTTCAGTTCTCTTCCTTGACGATTTTTGTCAGCTGGTCTCTGGAGATTCTGGAAACAGCACATCACAAACTGGCATTCATCTTTCCTTTCCTTAATGACCGCCATCACATGTCTCGATTGCTTTACGAACTTGCTTTGAAGATGGGAAAAGCTTTTCATGAAAGGTTCCCTTTTCATACAAACAAGGGCATTTTGATTAAGTAAATTGTCAGGCTGTGCCCAGTTGCTAAATGAATAATGAACTCATTAAAAAACCAGAGATTAGGCACTCAGGGCAAAAAAAAGGCAAGGACCATGAAAATATTGTCACAAAAACCTTCTGACTTGTTTCTAAGATTGCATTTGAAGTCAGGGTTAAACTGACGTCGTCTGGTGTTATGAACTTACATAAAGGAAGGTGAAGGCTGGTTTCGTAGAATTTCAAATTGATTAAACTGGAACTCATCAGGCTGTCCAATAACAGAAGTTTAAAAGTTGAACCTCCATATTTCGTATCACCATATATAGTAAATCAAGAGCAAGAATGGACTCTCAGAGGACATCTCTGGAGAAACAAACTTTTATTTAAAGGCTGGTATAATCTATAACACATAACCTATGGGATACATATGTAGTTATAGACTTACACAATATTTTTTTTTAAAAAATTGACCTTTCTTTTATTTGTTTGTTTGTTTGTTTGTTTATAAAATTTATATGCCGCCCAATCCCGAAGGACTCCGGGTGGCTTACAAAAAAGAGGGGAAAAAAGAGAGAGGGAAAAAAAACGGTTTGAAATCGCAACACCACAAAGAGCCAAGGTGGCGCAGTGGTTAAATGCAGCACTGCAGGCTACTTCAGCTGACTGCAGTTCAGCAGTTCAGCTGTTCAAATCTCACCGGCTCAGGGTTGACTCAGCCTTCCATCCTTCCGAGGTGGGTAAAATGAGGACCCGGATTGTTGTTGGGGGCAATATGCTGACTCTGTAAGCCGCTTAGAGAGGGCTGAAAGCCCTATGAAGCGGTATATAAGTCTAACTGCTAACATACATTCAATCTAATTGGGGCTGGACCTCAACAGTGAGGTCCAGCCCCGAGTACTGCATCCAGTTTTGGTCACCACACTATAAAAAAGATAAGCTTCCAACTCTGTCAATCTGTTATTATCTGTTATTCCTGAAAAGACATAGGGAAAACAATTGACAAAATACCTTGCAGCTTGTTCATGTTCTGCTAAAATCAGAAAAAAAAACTTCTAGCATTACAAGTTTAGGCATTTTTCTTTTCATTGCCCTACACAGTTTACAGAAAGAAATGTAACTAATCTTTAGTGTATTTTTCCCCTGTTCCTCGTATTGATTCTCTTCAACATTTTTTTACATCTGAGCTCTTGGCAGCATTTCCCATAATACAGGAATAAGGATCACTCCCACCAAGGAGTCTGTTGGACAATCTCAGTTACAGTATATGGTTTTGTGTGTGTGTGTGTGTGTGTGTGTGTGTGTGTGTTGCATTTGTGCTGATAAATAAATAAAGAGAGACTAGTATAGATCTATTTCAAGCTATTTAGCTCTCATCAACTAGCCGTACCCTTACTGGGAATCGAACCTGTGCTGTATTACATATTAGGCAGTTGTGTTAGCCACTAAGCCACAAGTTCTCCTCCCTTATCAGATAAGCCAGGGAGATAGGTATGTATTTTGTGTCAAGAGTCTGGATGGTCTCTTGTGATGAGCCGATAGACAGAGAAAGGAAGCAATATGCCTCCTCCCATATTTGGGCATACCAGGGTTGTGACACAAAATACATACCTATTTCCCTGGCTCAGCTGATAAAGGAGGAGAACCTTGTGGCTTAGTGGCTAACACAACTGCCTTGAACCTGCCCAGGTTCAAATCCCAGTAAGGGTATGGCTAGCTGATGAGAGCTAAATAGCTTGAAATAGATCAATACTAGTCTCCCTTTATTTATTTATCAGCACAAATGCAACACAAATGTAACAAAGGAAACAGTAAAAATAATGGCTTTCTGTCTGGATGGTCTCCTGTGATGAGCCGATAGACAGAGAAAGGAAGCAGTATGCTTCCTCCCATATTTGGGCATACCAGGGGTTGTGATATATATGTTATATTTGTGCTGATAAATAAATAAAGGGAGACTAGTATAGATCTATATCAAGCTATTTAGCTCTCATCAGCTAGCCATACCCATGCTGGGAATCGAACCTGTGCTCTATTGCCTCTGGGAATCGAACCTGTGCTCTATTGTAACAAAAAGGCAACAGTAAAAAATATTGGGTTTCTGTCTGGATGGTCTCTTGTGATGAGCCGAAGGACAGATGATGGAAGCAGTTAGCTTCCTCCCATAATTGGGGCTTACCAGGGGTTGTAAAAATCTAATATATATATATATATATATATATATATATATATATATATATATATATATATATATATATATATATATATATATATATATGTAGGTCTCTAGTTGTTCGGGTTTTCTCCCGCGTAGAATTGGAGATGTCTTGGCGACGTTTCGACGAAGTCACATTCGTCATCTTCAGGCTGCTGCTGACTACTTCAGGTTTGGTGTTTCCAGGAGTAGTGTCGGATCTTGGCTGTTTTGTTCCTTATAACTGCTGGTAGGGGATTAAATTTTAACTGCCAGTAGGGGATTAAGTTTTAACTGCCAGTAGGGGATTAAAACTGATTGAATGGGAGCTTGGGTGTGTCTTGATTAGGTGGAAGTGTGTCCTTATTTGGTGGAGGGGTGTTCTGTTCTGATTGTTTGGGGGGTTGTGTTTCCTGTGAGGGTAGGAGGGGTTTTGAAGAGGCTGATTGTGCTTTAGCAGTCTGGCTTCTGGTTCTGGGTCGTGCCTCCTCATCAGTTTGTGTTTTTGGTTGTTTTCTTTGTGGATGTTTTTTGGTAGTGTTCTGTGTGGCTATTGTGAGTGTGGGCCTGGTCTCATTCTTCATGTTTGGGATTCGTTTGTTGATGAGGGCGGGTTTCCAAAGGGCTGGCAGGTGGGAGGTGTCGTCTCGCCTGTTCATGCTATGTGGGTGTTTTTCTATTTCGATTGCTTCCCTGATTATACGGTTGTTGAAGTGTTCGGCCTTGGCGATGGTTCTTGTCTTATTGAAGTCAATTTTATGTCCTGTGGCTTTGAGGTGTTGGACCAGGGACCTGCCACCTAATCAAGACACACCCAAGCTCCCATTCAATCAGTTTTAATCCCCTACTGGCAGTTAAAACTTAATCCCCTACTGGCAGTTAAAATTTAATCCCCTACCAGCAGTTATAAGGAACAAAACAGCCAAGATCCCACACTACTCCTGGAAACACCAAACCTGAAGTAGTCAGCAGCAGCCTGAAGATGACGAATGTGACTTCGTCGAAACATCGCCAAGACATCTCCAATTCTACGCGGGAGAAAACCCGAACAACTAGAGACCTACATACTAACACCCGCGAAAACCTCAGAAAACACACACATATATATATATATATATATATATATATATATATATATATATATATATATATATATATATATATATATATATATATATATATATATATATATATATATATGACTTCCTCCACCTCATTTTCCTTTCCATTGAGTTCCCTCTGAAGTTTCAACAACTTAATACAGGGATCTGTGGACATGCTTCAAGTTGGAAAGCAATTTTACAGAATGCTAGCCAGATATCTATTAATTCCATGTTTGCTTACTCTCTTATGAGAGCCCTTGAAGCTCTGATCCATGTCCAGAGGGAAAACCCTAAATTTACTCATTCTGGGTTTTCAAATGCTGACAGGTCTTTTTAACAAATTAAAGTTTGATTCAACATCAGGTTATCACCTTGAAATAAGCCACATCTCTGTAGCCTTAGGCCTCAGTCCGGCAAAGCAGTTTAAAACCATGCTTAACATTTCACTGTTCCGTTTGGGGCTATAGAGACTTTCCGCTGCGGAAATTTCAGCAGAACGTTATTGAAGTTTTTCAATGGATTGAAATGCAGGTTTCCACATCTAAAGAAAAGGGTAATGATACTCTCAGAGTAGAGCTTGGAATTAGATAAAAGAGGCAAGGGGACAACTTTTTAGCAATACTCTTTAAGAAAGTTGGGCAGAAAGTAGCACAGGAATACAAATTAAATGTTCTGTGGATGAGAAAAAAATATGCTAAAAGAAAAATCCATTAAAAATAGGGCTATGAGATCACTGCAGAAAAAGAAAACAGGTCTTCCAACAGTGCACTCATCACCACTATAACTTTCAGTGGTGAGATTCATTTTTTTTTTACTACTGGTTCTGTGGGCATGGCTTGGTGGGCGTGTGTGGCTTAGTGGGCATGGTAGAGGAAGGATACTGTAAAATCTCCATTCCCTCCCCACTTCAGGGGAAGGCTACTACAAAATCCCTATTTTCTCCCAATCAGCTGGGACTTGGGAGGCAGAGAATAGATGGGGGTGGGGCCAGTCCAGTGGTGGGATTCAAATAATTTAACGACCGGTTCTCTGCCCTAGTGACCAGCAGGGTAGGTGGGGCTTGGTGGTCATGTGACTGGGTGGGCATGGCCAACTCAACATGACGCACGTTGATGGACCCTTCACCTTAGCTGTTACAATGTAATAAGGGTTAACCAGAGAGGCAGTTTCTGTAAGCAGGGCAATAAAGATTAGGCTAGAAAAAGCACCAGAATGTTTCCTTCCTGCCTTCCTTACAGGATTAGCCCTGTAAAGTGGGAAAAAACAAAATGAGATTTCTTCCAACAACCGGTTCTCCGAACTGATTAGAAAGTTACCAACCGGTAACATTTACTTCCAGGATGACAATGCTCCTTGTCATTGAGCCAAGTCCATCCAGCAGTGGTTGAAGAAGCATGATGTTCGACTCCTAGATTGGCCAGCTCAGAGCCCGGATTTGAACCCATTTGAGAACTTGTGGGCCAAGATTGATTACGAAATAAGCAAGAAGCATCCAAAGACCAAGCAGGAGCTGATTGAATCCATTATTGCAGCCTGGCACCACTTTGTCACCAAAGATCATGTGCAAAGGCTTATACAGTCTATGCCGAAGCAATGCCACCTGGTGATAAGAAATAAGGGCTGGCCAATTTCATATTAGTAACTGTTCTGTCCCCCCTTCTCCGCTCGTTAACAGACGACAGGCAGACAAACTTAAAAGGAACTCACTTTATCAGTCCCCGGCTCAGACTGGCTGCGAGCCCAAAAATAAACATAAACAAAGTCTCTGACAAGAATATAACAGAATACCAAACAAAACTCTTACAAAGCAATGCACTTCTCCAAGTGTCTCCCTGAATCAGGGTTACAGAAAGCCAATCACTTCTCCAAGTGTCTCTCACAAACCACGACCGATGAATGATGAATGTTGACTCCTGCAACAAGGGCGTGGCACTATCCGTTCTTTTATCACCAGAAGGCACCACTAACGAGCCCCAGCTGCATTGTTAATCTTGCATCCCGACTCAACTCACAGGAAACTTCTGCTGAGTCGCAACAAGTAACTATGTTTGGTTACCTAAACGGTCCTTTTCAGGGCCACAAACAATAACATTGTTAACAAAACACTAGCATCAGCCTTAGTAATGGCAACACATATGCCACTGGGTATGCATCAGTTAATCTGTTTTCATAGTCATTGTAAGCATGCAAGAAAATTCACAATCCCCATCCAAACAGCACCAAATTGCAAAACTCTTATGCTTTTCACTTAAAAATCGCCAGTATTTATTTAAATATAACAATATTTGCATAGCAGTTAGCATAAAATATCATAAAATCAATGGCCTATCCAAAAAATGTCATAAACTGTAAACCATAAACCGTAAAGCGTGCAGGACTTTTTCACACATCTATACATGTTTATTACTTTTGTAAAGAACTTACAAATAGAGAAAACATTGGAAAGCTCCATTTGACTACCTAAATTAATTGTTCTCATATTCTAGTAAATCAAATGAGTCATTCGCTGTGACAAATGTAGACTATTTTAATTTCAATAGTATTTAAAGTTGTCCCTGACTGCCAACTCATAGGAAACATTTCAGGCATAGCTTTTTAAAAAGTTACTAATAGTTAAAAGTAATGCCATATGCTCTTTTGTACTTCTTGAAAGTATTTCCAATTTCATTTGATGTTCACAGAATAATAGGTAAAAATAGAAGAAAAGGGAAGAAAGAACATAATGTCTGCTTAGAAAGTCTCTTTTATTGAAGGAAGTCATTTGAGCATTTTCCTGAAGAATGGAAATCTAACCTGAGCAAGGACTAATAAAAATAGTTTTTATATCTGTGACAGAAGGAAGATGTATTACTGGAAATAATTAGGAAAAGGGGTGGAATAGGCAAAAGCTAACTTTTAGGTGGTTACAAGAGGATGAGAGGGAGGGAAGGAAGGAGGAAGGAAGGAAGGAAGGAAGGAAGGAAGGAAGGAAGGAAGGAAGGAAGGAAGGAAGGAAGGAAGGAAGGTGAAATAAGTAGTATCTTAGATTAAATCTTAGAATAGAATGGAATGGAATAGAATAGAATAACAAAATTGGAAGGAACCTTGGAGATCTTCTAGTCCAATCCCCTGCTTAGGCAGGAAACCCTACATCACTTCAGACAAATGACACACACACACAAACACACACACACACACACACACACACACACACACACACACCCTTCTCCTTGTAATCATTACGTTCCAAAAATCAGTATAAGTTCTAATATGTTTTCAGATCCACTGTGGCTTATTTCCAGATAAAAAATACACGGGACAGGAAGTTTAGTCGTTAATTTGTTTTAAAAAGCTACCCAAAATATCTCAGAAAAGTGTCCAATTTTTTTGGTGTTCTAATAATCTTGAAGTGGGATCTTTTCTCCCCCATTGGACAATCCATGTTCGTCTTTGAAGATACTTCCTGTAACTACTCCAGTATTTCAGCTCACAAGGGGCCAATTCAACTGATTATGCAGTCATCAAGGAATTGAAATGTACGTCTGCACTAATCCAAGGTCACTTGGATAAAATGAACTACATTCATGTCATAGATTATTAAACTTCACCTTTTATTGATCACGACACTCAAAAATGGAAGGTGAAGATTTTACATTTTGGTTCATATTGCAGTTTAGATGTTTCTACTACTCTTCATCTTTATTCCTTTTATGGCACATCAAAAGAACAGCTACTGGAAATTGTCCTCTTTTCCATAATGCTAAATATATATTTGTAAATGTTTTAATCATTGTTGCTCATTTGACTGTGTGCAATCAAAAAAACAAGCTCAAACATCTGTTTATTAGAATACGCATCAGATGAATTAAACAATGCTTTATAGATTTCTTTCCACAGAAAGAGCAGCTTCCAATCATCAAACAGAGAATGGAGAAAGAATGTTGAAACAAAATAAATGAAATTCAGTATGTCACAAGTCACCGTTCTTGCACAATGGGAATTTCTCTTATATACCCATTTCTCTTCACCTCTGTCCCATTCAGTGGTGGGATTCAAATAATTTACCAACCAGTTCTCTGCCCTAATGACCATCTGGGTAGGTGGGGCTCAGTGGTCATGTGACTGGGTGGGCTTGGCCAACTCAAGGTCATTCAGGTCGATGGTAAGGTCGCCTTAGTTGTTACAATGGTAATAAGGGTTAACCGAAGAGGCAGTTTCTGTAACAGGGCAATAAAGATTAAGCTAGAAACAACACCAGAATGTTTCCTTCCTGCCTTCCTTACAGGATTAGCCCTGTAAAGTAGGGAAAAAACAAAAGGAGATTTCTTCCAACAACCGGTTCTCTGAACTGCTTAGAAAGTTACCAACCGGTTCTCCCGAATAGGTGCGAACTGGCTGAATCCCACCACTGTATAATATCCTTCCAGACAACAGTCACATTTTTAGAAAATATGAACATGTTGGTAGAAATATGTGTTTTGACCCCAATAGATCCTGTCCTGGTGGGCTCCAAAGTCAGAATATCTGTTAAGATTTTTAAAAAATATATATACCGTATTTTCATGACTATAAGCTGCACTGAAAATCCTAAAATTTGATCAAAAACCGGCAGTGCGGCTTATAACCCGGTGCGCTTTATATATGGAGCAGTTTCCCTCCCCAGCGCCCAGGCTTTCTTCTCCGTTCGTCCCTTCCACCGTCTGAGCAATTTCCCTCCCCAGTGCCCAGGCTTTCTTCTCCGTTCGTCCCTTCCACCGTCTGAGCAGTTTCCCTCCCCAGCGCCCAGGCTTTCTCCTCCAATTGGTTTTAATGGGGAGGTCCAATAGAATAGCGCTTAATGGGAGAAGGATTAATAGTTTCTCGGGTTCAAGCTGCGGATTCTAACTTTCACAAAGGGAACTAAAGCTGAGCAGGTAATTGCTTTATTAAAGCCGATTCAGTTCGCTGGAGATATTTGGTGCGCTTCTTTGAAAATCTCCCTCCCAATTCTGCCCAACGCCTCCCCGACCTTACTGGACGAACGGTGGGGGGGGGGGTGTATCATGTAGTGCGGAGTGCGAGGAGTGGCAGGTTGCGATTTCGTTAGTAATTGCAAAAAAAAACGTGCGGCTTATAACCTGGTGCGCTTTATATATGGAAAAAGTTTGAAAAATTAACGTTAACTGATACTGCGGCTTATAATCCGGTGCGGCTTATGGTCGTGAAAATACGGTATTCCAACCTCAGAAGAGATGGGACAGGGTATTTCAGGTTAAAAGTTTCGACCTCAAAATGTTTTCCTAAACAACACCTATTAGCTGGTGTCATGTCAACATCAAAATTAGTACTTTGTTCAAATTAGTAGTCTTTCTCAGAAGTTACACGGCCTCTTCTCTGTACTTCTAACTGAAGCTGAGATATTTTTTATTTTTCCACTGTATTTTTTAGCTTTTTGTTGTGATCCAAATTCTCATTAATCTCAGATGTGCTATTCTCTAAACTATGACAAGCCCTGTACCATTTGTATTTTTCCAACTCATCCACGAGCTATCAAAAAAAATGTAGCATTTGCTAAATGGGGATAGCAATAGAGAGTATTATTTGTCTTAAATAAATTCATTCTTCTTTGCTCTGCTCCCAAATAGGAGCATTCTCTCTCTCTCGATGTGTCCCCACCTTATTTAAAGGGGCATGTATAATTTTTAAGAGGGAAATTTTAAATTTAATTTGGTCTTTCTGAATTAAAAAGGCGTAGCATCAACAAGATCGATGCCTGGTGTTTTTTAAAAACAAACACAGAATTACTAAGGATTAATAAAACGCACAGCCCCCTACCTGAAATTTATTTTTTTTAAAGGTATCGGGGAGAGTGTTACATCGGGGAAAACTTGAAAACTTCCTAAGCTGCAAATTTAGCACACCCACAAGCCTAATACATGTAAAAGGCCACCGCCATGGTTTGAGTTTATTATAGATTCCGAGCTGTCATCGCTCTCTTGGTGATTGTGTTTTCACTTGCTTATATAGAAAGACAAGCAGAATACAAAGTGTGGTGAACTCACCAGGAGTTAAATTAGAAAGTGGCTTCTCTGGGGCTGCGGCCCTTATTTTTTTATTTAAATATATGAATAAATAAGAAGAAGCTTGGCTGACTGTTTCTCCCTTCCATCTTTCTTCCACAAAAATCAGGGAATTTCAATGCAAATGCTCCATTCTTTATTTAGCCTGGTAAATGTCCACCTTTTTTTATCCTTGGGCAGAATGCTTTTATTACAATTTCCCTCATCTTCCCAGCGAAGAAAACGGCGAGTCCTTTTTGATATACCAAAAGGAGGCACATCAAAGGCTGAGCACATCTCCCCTTGTATTCTGATAGCTCTAATGATGAGAATGTATGCAGAATAGCAAAGAAAATATGTTAGGGGGTGGGTGGGTGGGAGAGACATTGTTAAAATTCGTTCTCCTGTATATTTAAGAGGAACAGATATAACAATGCAATCCTGGAGCAAACTGACTCATTGTACAGTTTTACCAGGTAAAGTAGATTTTTATGTTTTATTATTCTCTCTCTCTCTCTCTTTCTCTCTCTCTCTCTCTCCCTCCCTCCCTCTCTCTCTCTCTCTCTCTCTCTCTCTCTCCCCTACCATCAGCCCCCCTCATATACCCACTGCATTCTTCTTCAGATTCATACTTCCTTTTCTTCAACAAAAGAGGGCTTGGAATTTATGCAAGGTTTAAATCTTAGCAGGTTTCTCGAGTTTAGTTAATCAAGGTGGTCCTTTGTGGGGGAGGAGGAGCCAATGTCGCGATAAGATGGTTGTGCGATCTCAATGCTCTGAGATCACAGCCAACACTTTTGCCACCGGGTGGTCCAAACGGACCTAAACCGTCCTGAAGAGATGGTGAACAGGAAGCATATGTCTTGCTGATCTCGGGGATATCGCAAAATCCTCGAAAGAAGCAAGAGAAGTTCTTCAAGCCGGTGACAAAAAATACAGCCAAGGCTGACAAAGTCGGGGCGGCTCCAAAACGGAAGGATACGGAAAGAGAAAGTGTTTCCAGCTGGTGAGGAATTTTTATTGTTTTAAAAAAGAGACTGCCTATAAAAACTCAAAAATCTATTTAAATTGAAGAATAGAAGAATCAAGCGGCGGAATTAAATTTGGAATGGTTTTGGACAGCGGTTATCTTACTTTTTAAATGTTGTTTTCACTGATCGAATCTATGCAAACCTTTTGAAATGGATGGATTACGTTTTCTTTTTCTACCTTCCTCTTGTGACTCTCTGTAATTTACAGACTAAAGTTTTCCTCTTTTATTGCTGTGGGTATTTTTCTAATTCATTTCAAGATTGGACCTCTTTTTCTCATTTGAAATACAAAAAAAGATACAAAAAAACCCCCCAACTTCTTTAACAGTGTCTTACTCCGGAGGCTGGGAGGTTTTGTTGATCAGAGTTTTGTGTATTCAAAACAGAACTTTTTTCTTTCTTTCACGGATTACTTTGACTTGGCGTCACAAGGTTTTACTGTTTGGCTACAGACTGATAAGAGCATGCAGATGTCCCTTATTTTTCCCTAATACTGACATTATTCAGAAATTATAGCATTGATGGTTTTCCATTGATCATACACATTGTCTGTTAAGATAGATTCACAAATATATAGATTTAGAATAGTGACTGAAATATGACTGAATAAGAATTGTTGCAATCAACCTGTGTCCAGCTGTAGTGCAACCTGGATAAAGCAGACCATGGTGTTTTCATGGTCATTACAGATGTTCAATAACCTGTTCGAAGTCCAATCTTGGAATCTGAAAGGAGGGCAAGAAGGGAAGATGAATACGCAATGATGACATCATCCCAAAAAATGCTGCGATGCAGATACCTGCACCAAATATTGGATTATAAGAACATATTGTGACATCACTGTATGTGGATCAACAATTTGACATCTTTGAGGCTTGTTGCAAAAGCCACCGAGTTCACTTATGTATGATGTCCCTTTAGAGATAGGCAACATCAAAGGATTCCATAAGAGGATTCCATAAGAGAGCCGAGGTGGCGCAGTGGTTAAATGCAGCACTGCAGGCTACTTCAGCTGACTGCAGTTCTGCAGTTCGGCTGTTCAAATCTCACCGGCTCAAGGTTGACTCAGCCTTCCATCCTTCCGAGGTGGGTGAAATGAGGACCCGGATTGTTGTTGGGGGCAATATGCTGACTCTGTAAACCGCTTAGAGAGGGCTGAAAGCCCTATGAAGCGGTATATAAGTCTAACTGCTATTGCTATTGCTATTGCTAGTGTTTAAGTGCAATATTGCAGGCAAACTCTGTCCATACCCTGGAGCTGGATCCTAATGGGGCTCAAAATTGACTCAGCCTTCCATCCTTCTGAGGTGGGTAAAATGAGGACCCGGATTGTTGTTGGGGGGCGATATGCTGACTCTGTAAACCGCTTAGAGAGGGCTGAAAGCCCTATGAAGCGGTATATAAGTCTAACTGCTATTGCTATATTGCTAAGAGGTCTTGAGAACTCCATTGCTTTCCACACATTCTTATTTTAAACTGATTGGTTAAAGCCCTAATTTTGAGGGTGAGGTAGTGGGTGGGAAGGAGGAATTAGTGGACATGGTTGTCCACATTTGGGAAGTGAAACTTTTACCATTTCAGTGCAACAGAAGCGGGAATTTTTATTTTGTGATATTTTTTTTGGACTCTGGAAATACAGTTGAAGAACTGTTAGCAGAAGGCGTGAAACCAAGTTTTAAATGACATGTGACTTCATTCTTGCCTGAAGGGCTGCTGTATCTTTTTAGAATTCATAAAGAGAGTCCCCCAGAATAGTTCACAGTATGATGATATACAACATACTTTCCTGACAGGTCATTATTGCAAATCTTGCTGGCATCCAGTACCTGCCACATGAGGCACAGCCTCAGACTTAGTATCACCTCTGTAAATAGAAATCAAGTATTTTGTCTTGGAATCATAAAGACCTGTAAGAACTCAGAAGGTGCCAAGTAACTGATCTACACTTAGAACTCTTGTTTTTTCCACAAAAATATAATTCACTAAGCCTGTGTTATTCTTGATGAAAGTCAACTAACTGTAGGGACCGTCATAAAATTAATCAGTTTCAAATCCTGTTTATAGGTGAGAAAATGTATTTCACCCTTTTCCATCACATATGCACATATAGGAAGAATTTCACTTTGAGTTTTAAGCAGAGCTGGGTTCCTACCAGTTCGCACCTATTCGGTAGAAGGCAGAGAATAGATGAGGGCGGGGCCAGCCAGAGGTGGTATTTATCGGTTCTCTGAACTACTCATAATTTCCATTACCGGCTCTCCAGAACTGGTCAGAACCTGCTGAATACCGCCTCTGCTTCAAACATTCTGTGTAGAAGGTGTCAAGAAGAAACCCAGGGCTATTTTTATCTTTGCGATCTATTAATATATAAAGTAGAATCTGTTTAATTCCCAGTTCAGAGAATTAAAAACTGCTTTGCTCTTTGTTGAAGCTCTAGGTGCAAAGCTAAGTTTAAATTATTGTTGTTTTTTTTCCTTTAAAAAGAAAAAAGAGAAGAAAAAGAAAGGTTGAACAAAGCCACAGTCAATGGGCTGAAATAGGAAATGTGACAAGCTGACATCATGTAAAATGAAAATGAGACAAAACTGGGATATCAGCCAAGTAGAACCTCCCACGTGGCTGACTAATGTTCTATATCCTTTTGAGAGAGTGTACCTGTGCTAAGCATGTGAATGTTCTTTCATCCTCTCCAAGCTTACATGGTTTAGAGGTGGGTGGATATGACTACCTATTGCACTCAGAATCAGTGTTGTTTTTTCCCTAGGTTTATTCATTAACCTGATACATTTACTCTTAAGGACGGTTTCTGTTTGCAGATCACCAACATAGCAAATTGAACTGATTCGGTATTAAGTTAAAGGTTATGCCCAAAATAATTCAATTCTAATACAGTAGGATCACGGAATCATAATGATGGAAAGTATGAAATTCACACCTTGGAACAGAGCATTTAATCCCCTTTAGAGACATGTGGATAATGCCGTATATCAGCCTCAAAATATTCCAAACATACCCTTGAAATGCAGAATGAATTGTCTATGAATTCACAAGTAAGTTTCCTTTTGAAAGTTCTGAGAATATATTTAAACTATTTAAAGGTCAAAAGCTATGGTTTTTCCTTTTTGTTGCTATTCCTCACGGGTGTGTGATATACAAAATTATATCAAGGATTCTCTATATCAGTGTTTCTCAACCTTGGCAACTTGAAGATGTCCGGACTTCAACTCCCAGAATTCCCCAGCCAGCGAATGCGAATGCTGGCTGGGGAATTCTGGGAGTTGAAGTCCGGACATCTTCAAGTTGCCAAGGTTGAGAAACACTGCTCTATATGAAATATGTAAAATATTTTATTTGAAAACATAGATTTGCACGCAACTTATTCTTAAGAGGTCACGTGACAGCCATGTTTAAGAGAAAAAAAAATAATGTGCAAAGAAGATATTTAACATGGGTGCCAGATGGGTCTTCTTGGGAAGGCTTCACTTAAAAGAATTACAAGTTTGCACTCCAAGGCTGACTGAAGAATCAAATTAAATACATAATGAGGATCCATTCTTTGCACATCCTTCAGCTTGATTTAAGATTTTAAACCCAACGCTATTGGACTTATACAAGGTGTCCATACACAGGATGCGGTGGCTCAGTGGCTAAGACGCTGAGCTTCTCCATCAGAAAGGTCGGCAGTTCGGCAGTTCGAATCCCTGGCACTGGGTAACAGAGTGAGCTCCCATTACTTGTCCCAGCTTCTGCCAACCTAGCAGTTCAAAAGCACGTAAAAATGCAAGTAGGAAAATAGGGACCACTTTGGTGAGGAGGTAAAAACACTCTGTACATCTTCGGCATTGAGTTATGCCGGCCACATAACCACGGAGATTTCTTCGGACAGTGCTGGCTCTTTGGCTTTGAAACAGAGATGATCACCACCCCCTAGAGTCAGGAACAACTAGCACATATGTGTGAGGGGAACCTTTACCTTTAAGGTGTCATATGATCTAGAGGTGGGTTCCTATCTGTTCGCACCGATTCAGTAGAACCGGTTCGTCAAATCTACCGAACCGGTTAGAAGAGGTTCCACCAGTGGACCCGGAAAGCAGGCCACACCTACAGAAGAGGTTCCAAATTTTTTTGAAGCCCACCACTGATATGATCCTATCAGGCAGTCACAATTAGTAAGCTGCCCATTCTATCTTAGAATGGCTGGATTTTTTCAAACTGCCTTCAAAGTCAGCCGCTTCATGTATCATCCATTGACATATTCAAGGTTACCAAAATGTGCCTCGTTTGATGGTAGAGGATTGCAGTTGGTGTATCAATGTAAATTGATAAAAGAATCCCAGCATCTCCAGGGCCAGGAATGTCTCTGGGAACAATGCACTACGTGTTTACACACCTGTACAGATTCCTGATCTTTCAAGGAAAAGAATCATCTCAATCAAAAGAAGTGAAAGTTTGGATGTCATCCTGTTATTTGTCCTTCAGGTAAGAAAGTCCTGAAGCTTTATCAGGAGTTCAAAGAGAATCTGGATCTTTAAGCAGCATACAAAATCCAACCTTCAGCCAATATTTGGAAGAGACACGAGAATTTAAATTATTTTACCTTTTTAAAGGATTATGCCATGGAAAAATCAATACGTCAATAGTACACTCCTTTATACAATTTCAGAAGAACGAATGAGTGAAAAGCATTCTTGGGGCCCTCTCATGAATGTCACCGATTTGCCTTCCCCTCTTCCCCTTCTTTCTCTCTTGTAATAAACTTAGTCATCTTATTGATTTGTTTTACCCCTAGTTGTTAAAGCAGCAAAAGTAGTTGTGACTCTCAATTTTACCCAGGTACATCATGCTGGCAGCACAGTGAAGCTCGAATTACAACATTCTGCTAAGTTTAAATGCCTTACGCCACAAAGTAATCAGCAGGAATAACGGTACAAGGAGAAGCTGCAATTATCTTTGCAATATGTATTCACAAGGCAACAGGGCAGGCCGGTGGGATTTAAAACTGCCATTGTTATCCGAAATGTTAGCAGCTGCAGCCTTCACAGAATGTTACAGGTCTACAAATAGCATATTCTATTTTCATGGCTGCGAGTAAGTGTACCACATGTGTCACATGTAGTGACAGCAATATTCCCAGTTTGCTTTTGAGGACAGAAAGATGGGGCAGCTGGATTAATAGCAATAGCAATAGCAGTTAGACTTATATACCGCTTCATAGGGCTTTCAGCCCTCTCTAAGCGGTTTACAGAGTCGGCATATTGCCCCCAACAACAATCCGGGTCCTCATTTTACCCACCTCGGAAGGATGGAAGGCTGAGTCAACCCTGAGCCGGTGAGATTTGAACAGCCGAACTGCAGAACTGCAGTCAGCTGAAGTAGCCAGCAGTGCTGCATTTAACCACTGCGCCACCTTGGCTCTGATTAAAGTAGTAGTGAGGATGAAGGAGACATTAGTACTACGCCATATACTACAATATCTTCTCTTTTCAACCAGGAGTCTCCGCAGTTTCCCCTATACCAGTGATGGTGAACCTTTTTTGGCACCAAGTGTCAAAAAGATCGCACGGAAACATAGGATGCGCATGCGCGCGACTGTTGGGGCTGCGCTCCAGAAAAGCTGAACTTCCAGGTTCTAGCATGCAAGCGCGCCCAGCAATCAGCTCCCTGGCGCACATTCACAAGCCAATTTTTAGCACTGCTGTGCGCACAAAAGGATTGTGCACCGGAAAAGCCAAATTTCAGAGTTCTGGCACGCATGCACACTTGACAACCAGTTATGGTGATTCCCTTAACAACTGACATGATTTGCACCCATAATTCTGGGCTCGATTACAGACATAAATTGAGGACTACCTGTGGCCACCAAAGATAAAGACCAATTCAGGACAATTGCTTTCATCTAGAAAAACGAAGTCAATGAATTTTGAAACGATTCCCTTTCATGGGGTTCATTAAACATATAAGAGATTCCTCAAAATGGGAAGAAGAGGGGAAGGGTAAAGGGGAGGAAAGGGAAGGAGAGAAGGGAAAGGAGAGGAGGAAGGAAGGAAGGAGAGAAGAAAGAGAAGAAAGGGGGGTAGGAAGGAGGGAGGGAAGGAAGGAGGGAAGGAAGGAGAGAAGGAGAGAAGAAAGGAGGGAAGGAAGGAGAGAAGGAGAGAAGAAAGGAGGGAAGGAAGGAGGGAATGTAGGAGAGAAGGAAGGGGGGAAGGAAGGAGGAAAGGAAGTGGGAAAGGAAGGAGAGAAGGAGAAAAGAAAGGAGGGAAGGAAGGAAGGAGGGAAGGAGAGAAGGAGGGAAGGGGAAGGAGGGAGGGAAGGAAGGGGAGTAGGAGAGAAGAAACGAGGGAAGGAAAGAGGGAGGGAGGGAAGAAGAAGTAGGACCGTTGTAAGATAAGATGGATCTATGGGATGTTAAAAAAGCAATCTTCAAGTATATTGTCAACAGTAGGGAAAAATTGTTATAAATACATATTATTAATAACAGTTATGAGATCATATAATTGTAAATGTATATATGAAATTGTAAAAAAGAAAAAAGAAAAAAAAAGAGATTCCTCAGAAACATTGAATGCTTCCTACTGTTATGGATTTTGCGCATGTGCGAGATCCGAGATGGCTGCTAGGCGTTCTTCTCCGTTCTGATTCAGACGGAGAACGCTGGAAACCACAATAAAACCGCGCCGAATTTTCTCGTGAAGAGCTCCTTAGGGATGTCCGGAATCTGGGGGAGCCGAAGAAGC
Organism: Thamnophis elegans; assembly: GCF_009769535.1. Classification (NCBI taxonomy): domain Eukaryota; kingdom Metazoa; phylum Chordata; class Lepidosauria; order Squamata; family Natricidae; genus Thamnophis; species Thamnophis elegans. The sequence continues at coordinate 4,690,581 of NC_045545.1, forward strand.
CAGACCTCTGCGCGGGCCGCCGTTTTCGGGCGCCCCCGGGTCGTTCAAGCATTATCGGAGGTCTGTGTGCTGCCTGGAGACAGAGGAAACGAGGCCACGCTGAGAACGGCGGACTTCGGCGTCTTCGGCGTTTTTCGCTGGCGGCGACGTCCCTCGGCGCTGTTTAAAGGTCTAGGTGCCCTCGTCTTGCTAGCTGCACTCCCTGGGGGCTTTCTCTGGCTACCATCGCCCCGGAGTGGAAGCGGACGGACGGAAGAAGCACTGGAACTGGCGACAGCGTTTTTTGGGGGCTTATCCGCCATTACTTCGGAGAGAGAGTGGATGGATAAGATCATTGCTGAGGGTGAGCGGGTTGGCTGTGTTTTCTGGGGGCTTTGCCGGACTATTGCTGCCTCGGAGGGAGAGTGGACGATCACTACTGCTGGGACTGAGGAAGCTGGGCGGCTGGCTTTGCCTGGTGCCGCGGCAGTCCCTCCGGATGGCTCTCCCTCCCGTACGGCTTCGTCTTCGCCCCGTCTTCGCCCCCCCCCTCCACTCTTGTTTGGTCAGGTGGCCCTATAGAAGCGACTCCATCTTTGCCTGCCCCTGCTGCTGTGAGGCTTCCCCCTGTATTTTCTGTCTGGCACTGGACTATTTCTCACTCTGGCGCTTTAACAGCTGGCCTTTTTCTGCCACGGCCTTCGGACTCCTGGGCTTGTTGGCGTGTTTCCATCTGGCCTGGTCTACTGTTGCCATTGCTACCTTTTGTGGCCACCCTGGTGGCATTGCCCTAGACAGCGCCTGTACAAGAAAACCCTCTACCATCTTGGACTGCTCCGGCCGGTTGAACTTTTATGAATTTACAGAAGAAGAGAGGGGTTATAAGACACTTCCCCATATATTCCACCTGAACTGTAACTGGTCTCCAGCCACTTCAACCTTGAACACTAAGAGCCAGTTCTGTTATCTGATCTCATTTTTTAAATTGTAATTAACTGCGCAACTTATTTTAGTTTCTTTCTTTTCTTTCATCTTTTTCTTCTCTCTTTGTATGGGATATGTATGGGATACGCATGAGATGAATGAATGTCCCACTTTTTACTATTATATTGTTGTAATTTTCTGTGTTTTAACTCTTACGTGGGGACTGCTTGGGGGAGTGCATGGGTATGTATGATTCGGAGGACCTGCCGGGAGACGCGGGGGGCATGGGGGTGGTTGAGGGGACCAGAGACTCGGGAGAGGGTCGGAGTATTACGGTCGTAACAGGGAGGGGCAGATATGGCGGGGACTTTAGGGCAGGCCATTACCGGGGAAGGAGGGTTCGCTACATTACAGAGATCCCTCCTTCTGGCCCTATGAGTCCCACTCCGAGACCAGATGGTGCAAGTAGTCAGGACCCTGGACTCAGGCTGCTGTCGCTAAATGCCAGGTCTGTGGTACATAAAGCTCCTCTCGTCCGGGACTTAATTTTAGACGAGAGGGCAGACCTGGCATGTATTACTGAAACCTGGCTGGGCCCAGAGGGAGGAGTCCCCCCTTGTAGAGCTGTGCCCAGAAGGATTTCAGGTGCTGCACCAGCCGAGAGCCCAGGGAAGGGGTGGGGGTGTGGCTATTGTTATCCGGGAGTCGTTAGCTCCTCGTAGGGTCCCTGCTCCGGAGCTTGTCGGGTGTGAGTCTCTGCTGATAAAGTTGGACCTCAAGGGTCAAGTGGGTCTGCTGTTAACGTACCTGCCTCCCAACAGCGTTGCAGCAGCCCTCCCCTCGCTCCTCGAGTCGGTAGCCGAGCTGGCAATTGAGTTCCCTAGGCTGATGGTCCTGGGGGACTTTAATTTGCCGTCGCTCGGTGAAAACTCTGATGGGGCGCAGGAGTTCATGGCTTCCATGACAGCCATGGGCTTGACCCAAGTAATCCGGGGCCCAACCCATTCAGCGGGTCACATGCTCGACCTCGTATTCCTCTCGGAGCAGTGGATTTGTGATCTTGGTCTGAGGGGTAACGACATCATACCCCTGTCGTGGTCAGACCACTGCCTACTGAGGCTTGACTTCCGGAGACCAAACCCCCACTGTAGGGAGGAGGAACCGACCAGGTGGTTCCGCCCCAGGCGACTTATGGAGCCGTTAAGGTTCCAGACGGAGCTTGGGGTCATTCCTGATACTTTCGCCCACAATCCGGTGGAGACTCTGGTTGCTGCTTGGCACTCGGCAGCATCGGAGGCCCTTGACCGGATTGCGCCACTACGGCCCCTCCGAGGCGGCGGATCCAGGAGACCTCCTTGGTTCACCGAGGAACTCCGGGAGATGAAGCGCCGGAGGAGATGCCTAGAGCACCGATGGAGGTCCGATAAGTCCGAATCGAACCGAGCAATGGTAACCACCAGCACCAAGGAATACACCAGGGCGCTTAGGGCAGCGAAAAGATCTTATATAGCCACCTTGGTTGCGTCCGCTGAGTCCCGCCCAGCCACCCTGTTTAGGATAACCCGCTCCCTACTAAATAAGAGGGAAGCGGGGGAACCCTTGCAGGGCAGAGCTGAGGATTATGCCCAATTCTTAGCGGACAAAATTGCTCGGTTTCGGTCGGACTTGGACTCCATCTCTGCAGTTCCAGCCTAGGCACAGGAGGATGAAGTAGACCATCTCTGGGTTGAGTTTCAGGATGTTGCCCCCGGGGATGTGGACAAGGCCATGAAGGCTGTAAGTGCCTCCACCTGTGTACTGGACCCGTGTCCCTCATGGCTGGTTACTAACAGCAGTGAGGTGACACGAGGCTGGATCCAGGCGGTTGTAACCGCCTCTCTTCGGGAGGGGAACTTCCCCGCCGCGCTAAAAGCGGCGGTGGTGAGACCCCTCCTGAAGAAGCCATCTCTGGATCCAGCTGTTCTTAATAACTATCGCCCAGTCTCCAACCTTCCCTTTCTTGGGAAGGTTGTTGAGAAGGTGGTGGCCTTCCAGCTCCAGCAGTCCTTGGAGGAAGCAAGCTATCTCGACCCCTTCCAGTCCGGCTTCAGACCCGGTTACAGCACAGAAACCGCTTTGGTCGCATTGACCGATGATCTCTGGAGAGCCAGAGATGGAGGACATCCCTCCATCCTGGTTCTCCTTGACCTCTCAGCGGCTTTCGATACCATCGACCATGGTATCCTTCTGCGACGACTGCGGGAGGTGGGAGTGGGAGGCACCGTGCTACGGTGGTTCTCCTCCTACCTCTCGGACAGGTCGCAGTCGGTGTTGGTGGGTGGGCAGAGATCGTCCCCGAGGCCCCTAACATATGGGGTGCCATAGGGGTCGGTCTTGTCCCCCCTCCTATTTAACATATACATGAAACCGCTGGGCGAGATCATCCGAAGGCACGGGATAAAGTATCACCAATATGCGGACGATACTCAATTGTATCTGTCCGCCCCGTGCCAACTCAATGAAGCGGTGGACGTGATGAACCAGGGTCTGGAAGCTGTTAAAGACTGGATGAGAGCAAACAAACTGGTGCTCAACCCAGACAAGACCGAGTGGCTGTTGTGTTTTCCTCCCAATAATTTGACCACCGTACCATCAATCAGGCTGGGGGGACAAAACTTATACCCCTCAGATAGGGTCCGCAACTTGGGAGTCCTCCTGGATCCACAGCTGAGTTTTGATCATCACCTATCGGCTGTGACCAGGGGGGCATTTGCCCAGGTTCGCCTGGTGCGCCAGTTGCGGCCCTACCTGAATCGGGAGGCTCTCACGACAGTCACTCGAGCCCTTGTGATCTCTAAGCTGGAATACTGCAACGTGCTCTACATGGGGCTGCCCTTGAAGAGCATCCGGCGACTTCAGCTAGTCCAGAACGCGGCCGCGCGAGTGATCGTGGGTGCACCTCGGTTCACCCACACAACACCTATCCTCCGCGAGCTGCGCTGGCTACCTGTCGATCTCCGGGTGCGCTTTAAGGTGCTACTAGTCACCCACAAAGCCCTCCATGGTAGTGGATCTGCGTACTTGAGAGACCGCCTTCTGCCAATTACCTCCCTGCGACCAATTAGATCTCATAGATTGGGCCTCCTCCGAATTCCATCTGCCAGCCAGTGTCGGCTGGCAACTACAAGGAGGAGAGCCTTTTCAGTAGTAGCTCCGACCCTTTGGAACGAGCTCCCCGTGGAGATTCGTACCCTCACCACCGTCCAGGCCTTCCGCATAGCCCTCAAGACCTGGCTAGCCCGTCAGGCCTGGGGACAAAGATAGCCGCCCCTCCCGAATGATGAATGAATGTTGCTCATTATTTTTACTCTATCTGTGTCTACGTCATTGTTTGTATTCCCCCCTCCTGATTTTATGTAAGCCGCCCTGAGTCCCCTCAGGGAAAAGGGCGGCCTATAAATGTTAATAAACTCTAAACTCTAAACTCTAAACTCTTTACCACCTACTGGCAGAGGGAACATGTTTTCTTGTCTCTGCTATTGCAGGTTTTATTTTATTTTATTTTTTTAAATAAAAGAGCTGGAAATAACAACATCACCTTGTAGAAAAGAAAGTCTTGCAATTTAAAAGAGAGAGATGCCTTTTTTTGTGGGACAGGAGCTGTCTAGTTCATCAGTGAAAGTCTCATCATTTCAAAAGATTCCAGGCAGCACTTTGGCAGGGCTGAGAAAACGTATCATCTCCGGAGAGGAAAGACTTCCGTGCAGAGCCACAAGTGAGTTCGGGATCATTTAATTCAAAATCTCCACATAATTTTCTTTTATTTAAACCATTATTAAGATATATCCTTCAGCTTATCACATGTGAAGCACACGCTTCCCTTGGCATTAACTTTGACACATACCCAGCACTTCAGGGATTATATTAATTTAGCCAGGAGTACCTGATAGCAAGCATTTGATTGCACAAGATGCAGACAGATTTACTCTTGTTATTGATTTGTTGGCAAATATACTGGGCAAAAATCCCCTGGTATCTCTGGAAACTCTGCCTTCTGCATATTATTGGATTGGAGAACTATTTTCTTCCGTGTTTAAACTTGCTGATAACTTTTTTTTTTAAAGGAAGACGTGGCCAGGTGGAAGATGGAAAGGGAAGGCTTGCTGCGAGTTGTGATGAAAAGGAAAATGTTGTGTGTTTTCAGTGGGTCCCATTTAAAAAGAGATTGCAGTTGTGTGAACTTTCATTTTGTGCCTGTGAGTGTGGGGGCATGCTCCATCCTCTCTTAGGCACCAAAGGAGAAACTAGAACACTATTCTAATGAAGTAGGATGGGAAGAAAGCTACTGCAATGCGCTCTACATGGGGCAGCCCTTGAAGAGTATTCGGAGACTTCAATTCATCCAGAACGCAGCCGCACGAGCGATTGTGGGTGCACCTCGGTACACCCACGTTACACCTATCCTTCGCGAGCTGCACTGGTTACTGATCAGTCTCCAGATACGCTTCAAGGTGCTAGTCGTAACTTATAAAGCCCTTCATGATATTGGATCTGGGTACTTGAGAGACCACCTGCTGCCAATTACCTCCCACAGACCTATTAGATCTCACAGGGTTGGCCTCCTCCGGGTGCCATCTACCAGCCAATGCCACCTGGCTATTACCTGGGGGAGGGCCTTCTCTGTGGCAGCTCCGGCCCTCTGGAATTAACTCCCCACAGGGATTCGGACCCTCACCTCTCTCCAGGCCTTCCGAAAAGCCGTCAAAACCTGGCTTTGCCGGCAGGCCTGGGGGTGATGAGTTCCCTCCCCTCTCGACATGTATGGTTGTGCGACTGTTGTTTACTTTTATTATTTGTATTGTGTTTTTTATGTTCCCCTTTTTCCCCCTTGAATTGTTCGCCGCCCTGAGTCCTCCCGGAGAAGGGCGGCATACAAATAATAAAATTCTATTCTATTCTATTCTATTCCTGCCCTGCAAACTTATTGCAAATGTTTTTAATGACACAAAATTCAATCCAGATATTTTATTTCATTTTATCACCGAGAAAAAAAATTAATGTATTTTTTGGGGTATAAGGCGCACCAGAGCATAAGATGCACCCAGGTTTTGAAGAAGCAAATTTTTTTAAAAAAAGTTTTTGCACTCTGCAAACCTCCCAAAAACGGCCTGTTTTTTTGTGAAAATGGGCCTGGTTTCTTTTTCTTCCCCCCAAAAGGGCATGAATAGTCCTTAGGATGTTTGTAGAGTGTTCTTGGGTGAAGGGGACGAGCAAAAAATGGCCCATTTTTATCAAAAAACAGGGCATGAATACCCATTCTGGTAGGTCAGGTGTTCTGACCCACTCTTCTGTTCAGTAATGAATGCCGAGACAAGCTTAACTGGAATGTACTTTAATAGCAAGACCGAAACCTTGGTGGCTGAAAGCCAAGCAAAACAAACAGATAAGGACCTTGGCAGCAACTCAGACAAACTCAGGCAGCAGTAAACACAGATAAGGCTCGGCAGCAATCCAGCCTGCCAAGCTCACAGTAATGTCCTCCGACATTCAATCCTGTGTTGACTTCTGCAAAGAGGGCCGTGTGCACAAGTAGCTTTTTATAGTCTGCAGAGGAGCCTATTGACCACCAGCTGAGTACAATCACCTCCTGTAATTGCGTAATTGTTCCTGACGCCTAGTAGCTCTTCGATGGCCTGCATCCAGGAACAACTCACTACTGGCTTCCGGCTCACTCTCCCTTGTCTCCTCCCCACTGGTCCAAGGCTCAGACGCCTCCTGGTGGCCAACCAGCCTCTCTGCGCCCTGCTTGGAGTCGGAATCCTGTCCAGGGTCCTCCACATCCTCCAGAGCCAACTCATAGGGCCCCTCGCTGTCGGAGTCTGGTGGCAGCTCCAACGGCTCCTGCTGGGCCACAACAGTCAGGTATATGAAAAAGATGGCCCTTTAAACAATCTGGCCCCAAGCCATGTAAGGCTTTAAAGGTGGCAACCAGCACCTGGATTTGGACCCAAAGGTAAATCAGCAACCAAAGCAGCTCCCGGAAGAGAGGTGAAACCATGCACAAAACCACATTTTGAACCAATTGAGGCTTCCAGATCCTTTTCAAGGGTAACCCCATGTGGAGCTCATTGCAGTAGTTAAGATGGGAGGTGACTTATAGTGAACAGAACTTGCTGATGGAGGAAAGGATCTAAATGAAGCACAACTGACAGTGCAAAGGCCCTCCTGGCCACAACTACCATCTGTTGCTCCAATGGATGGACTGTCCTAATGATGAGCAAACAAGAAAATGTGGTTATGCCCTTAATTTTTAATTATTATATATGAGAGTGGGCAGGGTATATATATATATATATATATATATATATATATATATATATATATATATATATATATATATATATATATATATATATATATATATGCACAAATAAAAAACATATATATATATATATATATATATATGTATGTATGTATGTATGTATGTATACATACATACATACATACATACATACATACATACATACATACAGCTTAATGGTTAACACATCTGCCTAATATGTAATACAGCCCAGGTTCGAATCCCAGTAAGGGTGTGGCTAGCTGATGAGAGCTAAATAGCTTGAAATAGATCTATACTAGTCTTCCTTTATTTATTTATCAGCACAAATACACACACACACACACACACACACAAACACAGAGAGAGAGAGAGAGAGGGAGAGAGAGAGAGAGAGAGAGAGAGACTGAATGTTCAGATTAACCAGGGCTCATTCGATAATTCTGAAAAGTGAAAGACTCGAGACAGCCTGGCAATTTCTCTCACAGGGTTTCTAGAAAGAATTTAGGAATGTATTTTGTTTTAAAATATATGTCACAGTTACTTAGCATAACGAACAGGAAATGATCCACCATCTTTTACCAAATATGCCTAGAGATAGAGCTGAGATCTGAGGGAAGTATGTTGCCTCAGGCTTCAAATTGCCCAATGTTTGAGTATATGAAAGCTGTCCTTACTATATACTAATCAATTTCCCTTAAGGGTTTTGGCTGAGATTTCAGGGATACAGATACTGATTTTCCCCCCCAGGGTAATATTTAATCTAATAAATGCATACATTCATTCCAGCAAAAAGAGGAAGGAAGGAAGGAAGGAAGGAGGGAGGGAGGGAGAGAGGGAGGGAGGGAAGGGAGGAAGGAGGAAGGAAAAAGTAAGGGAGGAAGAGAGAAAGGAAGGAAGGAGGGAGGGAATGAAGGGAGGAAGGAGGAAGGGAAAAGGAAGGGAGGAGGGAGGGAGGGAAGGAAGGGAGGAAAAGCAAGTCGAGGGAGAGGGAGGGAGAGAGAGAGAAAGAAAGAAAGAAAGCGAGACAGAAAGAAAGAAAGAAAGAAAGAAAGAAAGAAAGAAAGAAAGAAAGAAAGAAAGAAAGAAAGAAAGAAAGAAAGTTTATATATCTGTGCACGTGAATTTAGGCCAAAGAGTGAAACTAAAGGGAATAATTCATTAAAAGTAACTTTTTTGCCCACTAAAAATTGGTATGTGAAGTAGAAAATGAAAATCCTCAGACCTGAGAGTAATTAAAAAGTAATGTTTGGTTTTTAAGAAAAATTAGTTCCCACCAATCTCTTGATTTTCCAATGCCTGAAATTGGCAGCCCAGCCGTTTTCCTTCCTCCCAGATGGTTTATATTTTTCTACTGCCATCTGTTTCTCATTTGTAGCACTTTTTTACGCCTTAGTCATCTGAGCCTCAGTTGCCCTTTACCTGTTTAAGCTTAACCTGGATGATTCAATTACACATTCCTCCTGCTGTTTTTAAAGCTGATTTCACCGTTTGGAAGAATTTGCCAGAACATGAGAAACTTCACTCCAAATGTAACTTGAGTTACTTGTTTCGTCTGTAGATCACTTTCTCCTAAAGTCATTTGGCCTCGCCTTTACCTATATTTGATGAAAGCTATCCTTATTATATACCAATCAATTTCCCTTAAGGGTTTTGGCTGAGATTTCAGGGATACAGATACTGATTTTTCTCCCCCAGGGTAATATTTAATCTAATAAATGCATACATTCATTTTAGCAAAAAGAGGAAGGAAGGAAGGAAGGAAGGAAGGAAGGAAGGAAGGAAGGAGGGAGGGAGGGAGGGAGGGAGGGTGGGAGGGAGGGAGGGAAGGGAGGGAGGGAGGAAGGAAGAAGGGAGGGAGGGATGAAGGGAAGGAAGAGAGGAAGGAGGAAGGGAAAAGGAAGGGAGGGAGAGAGAAATGAAGGAAGGAAGGAAGGAAAGAAGGAAGGAAGGAAGGAAAAGCAAGTGGAGGGAGAGGGAGAGAAAGAGAGAGAAAGAAAGAAAGAAAGAAAGAAAGAAGGAAAGAAAGAAAGAAAGAAAGAAAGAAAGAAAGAAAGAAAGAAAGAAAGAAAGATATAGATATATATCTGTGCATGTGAATTTTAGGCCAAAGAGTGAAACTAAAGGGAATATAATTCATTAAAAGTAACATTTTTGCCCACTAAAAATTGGTAACTTGAGTGATTTGTTTCATCTGTAGATTACTTTCTCCTAAAGTCATTTGGCCTTGCCTTTACCTATATTTGATGAAGATGAACATTTTCTTGTATCTGCAGCAAGGTTTTTCTATATTCCATGAAGAAACGGGTCATTCAATGTCTTTGTGTGCCTTTTTTATATACATTTGGCATCAATATACAGTACAATTGGCCAAGTACTGGCCCCCTTTATTCTGCTAGAGAGGGATGTTTCTATAGCTGGACCTTTGGGTACAGATATACTTCCCTGTAGCCTAAAGGAGGCCCGTCATTTTATGCCATAGACATTATCTAAAACAAATTCAGAAGCAGTTCTGTTTTACCGCATCCTTCCTCAAGTCCCTCTGGGGAATGAGGATGCCAGCCATAACTGCAGTTTTGTCTGCAACCCACTCTGACTGAAAGGAAAAAAATAAAAGGTCCAAGTGTTGCTGTCTGATAAGGAAAGAGGCTGGAGAAAGCAAACTCGGGAGGGTTTTGCAAAGTAAAAAAAAAATGGAAGAGAACAAGATTAGGAGTGTTACTGTCAGCCAGACCTGGTGAAGAAGGATGCTACGGCCAACTCCTTACTATTCCCCCCACCTCACCCCGCATGTCCATTTCATTCAGCAGCAGCCAGGTGGAATTAGGAACCACCATTTTTACTTTCCCAACACGTTCTGAGCAGGTAAAGTCAGAGACCTTCCTGGAAATAAATAAAAAAAAGAGCAAATAGTAGACGCTTGAAGCTAGTCCCAGTGCTGCTGCCAATGCTGCACCCGGGTTCCCTACAGAAGAAGCAGGACATCAATGTCAGAAGAATCTCTGGAGGGCACTTTGTCAAGGCCTTCTGCTAAGCTGCCCCTCACCTGGGCTTGTCTGTATGGAGCAGAGGTCGAGAAAAAATTTGGAAACATAAATTCAGTGGCACTGAGGCTTCAGCCCCCTCCGTGACCTACTGGCTACGCGAAGATAGTGAGACATAGACAGACTTGAGGGTTTATTTCATCCCCCTTCTTTGTTTATCACTTTACCTGCTCTTTTTTTTAATGGCATTTGGAGGTGTAGCAAAAGGAAGGCATTTCTTTTTTTCTTCAACGCACCAAATAACACAACGAAGTCCACCAAATGACAGGGAGAGCTTTCCTGAGTGCATCGGCCTGTACTACAGCAAATGGAGGCACATGAAAAAAGAATTGATGGACATCTGCTATATTCACATCAGACCAGTGGTGGGTTTCTGCCGGTTCGCACCGGCTCGGGAGACCCGGTTGGTGAAACTCACTGATCCGGTGAGAGGTTTGACCGGTGGACCCGGAAGTAACTAAAGAATTCAGTGACATCGTCTTGGCCACTCCCACCCGTCACATGACTGGCAAGCCGAGGTGGTGCAGTGGTTAGGGTGCAGTACTGCAGGCCACTTCAGCTGACTGTTATCTGCAGTTCAGCGGTTCAAATCTCACCGGCTCAAGGTTGACTCAGCCTTCCATCCTTCCGAGGTGGGTGAAATGAGGACCCAGACTGTGGGGGCGATATGCTGACTCTGTAAACTGAAAGCCCTATGAAGCGGTATATAAGTCTAGCTGCTATTGCTATTGCTAAGCCACTCCCACCCCGGTCACATGGCCAACAAGCCACTCCCACCCAGTCACATGGCCGACAAGCCACTCCCACCCAGTCACATGGCCGGCAAGCCATTCCCGCAAAGCAGGCTACACCCACAGAGTAGGTTCCCAAAAAATTTGAAACCCACCACTGCATCAGACCCACCAAGTTATCCCAGAACTGAAACAATGAGGTGAGATAAAGGAACCCAGTTCCAAGGCTACCAACTAATGTAGAGTAATGGATGTTGTGGTGTCTCTCTTCGTGGATCTCTAGGACTTACCAGAGAATATTGCCATTCTTGTTAAGTCCACCTGTTTCCCTTAAAGGCATTCCATGAATGAATTTCCAGTTGCATGCAGAGGTGGTACTTTGCCACTTCGCACCGATTTAAGAGAACCAATAGCGGCGGTGGCACGAGGCTCCTCCCACCCATCCAGACATCATCACGGACCTTCTGTGCATGCCCAGACGTGCGCTCCTCCTACCGAACTGGTAGGGAAGATAATAGGATACCCTTATTGGTTGCATGTACTACTGAGATTGCTAAAATGAGTCTTAACTTATATAAATGCAGAAAAAATACCCAAGTTAAATTAAGAATTTAAGAAACTTACATTGGAAAAAAACAAAAACAAAGCCAAATGGCAAAATGGACTGATGCAAAATGGGGAGGAGAAAACCCTGACAGATGTTTGTAAAATAATGAGCAGTGTGAAGAAAGTAAAATGATAGATTTATTTTATTTTATTGCCCTCTTTCATAAACGCAGAAGCTAGACGTCTGTTGACAAAGTCTGTTGACAGTAGATTCACGACTGACGGGAGAAAAGAAATGGCATTCAAGACCATCTGTGTGGTGATCACCGCAGGTTTAAAGGCCTTTAAAAGGGGATTAGGAGAATTAATGGAGGATAGTTCTCTTGGTAGCTATCACCCAAAGTAGATAAATGGATCCTTAAATGCTTAATACCAAAATACTTCTGGGGACAAAGCCACCTGGCCAGCTACTTTGTGAAAGAAGATGCCACATTAGATGGACCATTGATTCAATTCATCAGGTCCCCTCTCAAGTTCCGGGCCTTCATTTCTTGGAATGAAGCTCAAGCTATCCTGTATTAAATTTTCAAGGCAGGTCCCTAAAATAGTGCTTCTCAACCTTACAAACTTTAAGACACATGAACTTTAACTCCCAGAATTCTCCAGCTCCCACGTCATAACATTGCCAAGGTTGAGAAACACTGGCGTAAAACATGCCAGAGATTCAGATGGCTCCTTATTCTGACTTCAGCTTATTAATATAAACCAGGCTTTACAAGCTAAGTTGATTATCATTTGGGATCTCTGATAACTATTATAATTAAGAATTATCTTAATTATAATTAAGAAGTATCTATAGAAAAATATCTTTGCCGATTATTGTAATGAATGAATGAAATATCCTTATAGAATATTGCCTATATTGCTATTGTTTTTAAGTACAAGTCTTTTGGGAGAGGAATAGTATAGAAATACAGCAAACATATCAAAATGTAATAAACAAAAAGACCAAGTCTTGCTTTCAGTAGTTATGTGTGTTAATAAGCCGCCGTAATTTTGATCATACATTTTGTGTGGTGGAATTGGCTCTGGATAATTTAATAACAACAAAGGTTCACACTTAGATATTGGGCGATGGACCAGGTTGTAGTTCAAAAGATAGGAGGGAAAAATGGATTAATGTAGGATAGGATGTACATATAACTCAATTTAAATGAATGACAGAATGATATGATTTCTCCTCCTATTTTAAACAAGTTTTGCCTTTCGACATGTGAAAACAATTTCAATTCAACAAGTCACACTGAAGATTTTGGATGGCACAGATTGCATTCACTTGCTTAAATGTATCATGGTACAGTGAATTTTAAAAATCATTGCAAGCAGACTCTCTGATATGGGAAACTAATATATCTGCTTGGAAATAAGTGTCACACATTTGTCTCGGGTATTATTATTTTGAATTTTAGGTAATAACACATACATTAACCTATCTATTTCTGACTGGAATAATGCTGTAGCAGCTGCATGCATGTTGTGCAACATAGAGCAATTTGAGATATTACACAACAGAGGAAATGTATGTTTAAATCTCCTTTTATATTCTCTAGCAGCTTGGGTTTGTATTTTGGGTTGTTTTTTTTTTCTACATTTTCTTAGTGTGTTTAGAACACACAATCAGGCAAAGCTAACGAAGACATAGTGCTTCTACGTATGTTTTCAAAAATATTAATTGGAAAAAAAGCAATCCGTTTTTGCACAAGTTACAATAAGTAGCCATTCAAAGGATGTATGAAATTTATCCAGATTCTCGTGCCTAAGTTTTGAATGGTTCCCTAGCACATTAATTCATAACCAAATTACAATGCTCCATACTTCAAAACAAGATGATTGGAGTATCCAATGTAACATTTGGGTTGGCTAATCAAAAATTATTGCTATTGCAATAATTTGCCCATTCCATCAAGTGCATGATTTCATGAGTAAGCCTTTGACTTGCTCTAGAGCAGGGGTGTCAAACTCGGCTCACCGACAAATGTGCGCTCGACAAAAGCGCAACGGACAAAACCATGGCGAGAAAACCGCAAGTTCTAAATCGCACCGATGAATGAGCGCAGAAGCGCGCCGACAAAAGCGTGCCTTCAACAAACAAGTAATAACCGTGAGTTCTAAACCTAACCCTAACCCTAACCCTAACCCTAACCCTAACCCTAACCCTAACCCTAACCCTAACCCTAAGCCTTCAACAAACAAGTAATAACCGTGAGTTCTAAACCTAACCCTAACCCTAACCCTAACCCTAACCCTAACCCTAACCCTAACCCTAACCCTAACCCTAACCCTAACCCTAACCCTAACCCTAACCCTAACCCTAACCCTAACCCTAACCCTAACCCTAACCCTAACCCTAACCCTAACCCTAACCCTAACCCTAAATCTAAACCTAACCCTAAACCTAACCCTAAACCTAACCCTAAACCTAACCCTAAACCTAACCCTAAACCTAACCCTAAACCTAACCCTAAACCTAACCCTAAACCTAACCCTAAACCTAACCCTAAACCTAACCCTAAACCTAACCCTAAACCTAACCCTTACCTTAACTGAAATCCCTAAACCTAACCCTAAACCTAACCCTAAACCTAACCCTAAACCTAACCCTAAACCTAACCCTAAACCTAACCCTAAACCTAACCCTAAACCTAACCCTAAACCTAACCCTAAACCTAACCCTAAACCTAACCCTAAACCTAACCCTAAACCTAACCCTTACCTTAACTGAAATCCCTAAACCTAACCCTAAACCTAACCCTAAACCTAACCCTAACCCTAACCCTAAACCTAACCCTAAACCTAACCCTAAACCTAACCCTTACCTTAACTGAAATCCCTAAACCTAACCCTAAACCTAACCCTAAACCTAACCCTAAACCTAACCCTAAACCTAACCCTAAACCTAACCCTAAACCTAACCCTAAACCTAACCCTAAACCTAACCCTAAACCTAACCCTAAACCTAACCCTAAACCTAACCCTAAACCTAACCCTAAACCTAACCCTAAACCTAACCCTTACCTTAACTGAAATCCCTAAACCTAACCCTAAACCTAACCCTAAACCTAACCCTAAACCTAACCCTAAACCTAACCCTAAACCTAACCCTAAACCTAACCCTTACCTTAACTGAAATCCCTAAACCTAACCCTAAACCTAACCCTAAACCTAACCCTAAACCTAACCCTAAACCTAACCCTAAACCTAACCCTAAACCTAACCCTAAACCTAACCCTAAACCTAACCCTAAACCTAACCCTAAACCTAACCCTAAACCTAACCCTAAACCTAACCCTAAACCTAACCCTAAACCTAACCCTTACCTTAACTGAAATCCCTAAACCTAACCCTAAACCTAACCCTAAACCTAACCCTAAACCTAACCCTAAACCTAACCCTAAACCTAACCCTAAACCTAACCCTTACCTTAACTGAAATCCCTAAACCTAACCCTAAACCTAACCCTAAACCTAACCCTAAACCTAACCCTAAACCTAACCCTAAACCTAACCCTAAACCTAACCCTTACCTTAACTGAAATCCCTAAACCTAACCCTAAACCTAACCCTAAACCTAACCCTAAACCTAACCCTAAACCTAACCCTAAACCTAACCCTAAACCTAACCCTAAACCTAACCCTAAACCTAACCCTAAACCTAACCCTAAACCTAACCCTAAACCTAACCCTAAACCTAACCCTAAACCTAACCCTAAACCTAACCCTAAACCTAACCCTTACCTTAACTGAAATCCCTAAACCTAACCCTAAACCTAACCCTAAACCTAACCCTAAACCTAACCCTAAACCTAACCCTAAACCTAACCCTTACCTTAACTGAAATCCCTAAACCTAACCCTAAACCTAACCCTAAACCTAACCCTAAACCTAACCCTAAACCTAACCCTAAACCTAACCCTAAACCTAACCCTAAACCTAACCCTAAACCTAACCCTTACCTTAACTGAAATCCCTAAACCTAACCCTGAACCTAACCCTTATGCAGTTTTGTCAGCGTGTTGTTGTGGGCGCATTTATGATGTCATGGTTTTCTCGCCACGGTTTTGTCTGCACGCTTTTGTCATGCGCGCATTTGTCGGGTCATGGTCAAACTTGCGGTGTCATGTTGTCGTTATGTGATGTGTCGTGACTTTTTCCCTCTGCGCTAAACCAGGGGTGGGCATGGCCAGCCCATGATTGC
Source organism: Thamnophis elegans (assembly GCF_009769535.1). Taxonomy (NCBI): domain Eukaryota; kingdom Metazoa; phylum Chordata; class Lepidosauria; order Squamata; family Natricidae; genus Thamnophis; species Thamnophis elegans. The sequence continues at coordinate 4,706,378 of NC_045545.1, forward strand.
TGTAGAAAGAGCAGAACAAGTCGATCCCTCTACAAAATTAGAAAGCTGGCAAATAAATCTATCTTGAACAGTGTTAATGGGACAAAAAAATCTCCCATTGTTCCCAGGAGCTGGAAGTTACTCTTGGGAACAGCCTAACTATAGGACATCTCCATCTCTGCCCTTCAATAATTTGCCGAGATTTTGCTGCCTGGGGTAGCCATCTTATTCCACATGATTGTTTTTTTAATTGAGAATTTTTAGAAAAAAAAAAACTTTTACAAATGTTTAAAATGTAAGGTCTAAAAATAAGAAAAAAAGGTTCTAATGCATCACTTCCTTTCCCTTTTCTTTTTGCAGAAGGGGGAAAAAGGTAAATGCAACCCCAATTATAGTGAAAGGGAGTCACCTGTGGATGTTCTTTTGTGCCAATGAACATTAAAACCTTATTCAAATTTAGCACTGTTTTTTTTTCTGGTATATGTTGTTAGAAGGAGGTTGGCATGAGACAAGACAGTAACGTGCTCATTACTTTGCAAGAAAGGTCTGGAGCATTGATAAACTTATTTCCATGCATTCCATAAATTGTTTGTTTGTGTTATTTAAGAAATGGCCTTTTAAAAAGAAAAGGGAGTTGTATGTAAAAAGAAAGCACTGAAGTTGCTAATAAACCATGGCTGCAAGCTGTAAATCTGTAATGGCTATTGGAAATGAGAAATCTGGCCTCAGTTCATTGGAACAAGCATTTTCTGGCCTGTTCATAGCAATAGCAATAGCAGTTAGACTTATATACCACTTCATAGGGCTTTCAGCCTTCTCTAAGCGGTTTACAGAGTCAGCATATCGCCCCCACAGTCTGGGTCCTCATTTCACCCACCTGGGAAGGATGGAAGGCTGAGTCAACCCTGAGCTGGTGAGATTAGAACCGCTGAACTGCAGATAACAGTCAGCTGAAGTGGCCTGCAGTGCTGCACCCTAACCACTGCGCCACCTCGGCTCATGAACATTCCAACCACTTAAAAATTAAACACTGAAGGAAGAGATCCATTACTGGAAAGAGAACAGATACCTGTACTGCAGTGGCGGGTTTCTGCCGGTTCGCACTGGCTCAGGAAAACCGGATGGTGAAATTTACCAATCTGGTGAGAGGAGGTTCGACTGGTGGACCCAGAAGTAACTTCCGGAACGCGTCTCCCGGCCCTGTCGCTCGCTCACTCACCCCCACCCATCTGGAAGCAGCTCCATCACTCGCTCCCCCCTCCCGTCCACACTATCCTAGCCCAATTCGGTGTCAAGTCCCATACCTGGGAGTGGAGGTGGTGAACGGAGAAGCATGGAGAGGTCCAGCGGCACAATCCACCAGACAGCAGTGGCAAGCTCAGGAGTTTTTTCCTGGATTTCTCTCTGTTCTGCCTCCTCCGATCTCCCAAAGTTCTTTCCCCAGCATGTGATAGCTTTCTACTGGATTCCCCTCTGTCCTGCCTTCTCCGATCTCCCTAATTTTGTCTCTTAATCCTCCAGTTGTCTATTTTTGGAAGGTTCCCCCCCCCCCATTCATAGGAGTACCCAAAAAAATTGCCACATGGCTTGGGGGTGGTGGTCATGTGACTGAGTGTGCATGAGTGATGTCAAGTTGTCCATACCCGCCCGGTCACATGACTGCCAAGCCACACCCACAAAATAGGCCACACCCTCAGAATAGGTTCTTTAAAAAATTGAAACCCACCACTGCTGTACTGAACTGATAAACTTTTTTTAAAAAAAGACCGAATTTTCTGATTCCAAGAAACTTTTGAAAGCTGAGATTGAACTGCAGTTATGACCATGACAGAAAGGAAGCATAATTAATTTCTGAATTATGTTGAATTGGAATTGAATCAAAGCAAAAGAGGTTGGTTTTGAAGCTACTCAATTGCTTGTTCTGGTTCTTCACTGTAGCCTCCAACAATTTTTTCAGGACGGAGAAATGTTCACTCTTAAGTCAGGGGTGAAATGCTACCGGTTCGGGCCAGTTGACCCGAACCTGTAGTAAAAATGCTACCGTTCTCCCAAACCGGTAGTTTAAAAAGTGCTTTAAAAAGTTTTTAACAGTTGGCCACACCCACCCAGTCACATGACACCACCACCACCAAGCCACACCCACAAAACCAGTTTGAATTTCATCACTGCTCTAAGTCTACTATTAGGTTAGGATATATAGCAAGATGACGATTAGAGAGACTTGTAGTATTTTAAAAAGGCATTTATTGGTGGCAATTTCGATTAGGAAGGGAGAATCAGAGGGAAGTTATTTTTTTTTCCTCCTTGATTTTTCAGTTTTATTGGTACCATGGTTCTACAGTTTCTCCCTCTTGTATATGTGTACTTTTTCAATTGATATAAAAATCCAGGGTGTTTTTATCACTTAATTTGAAGCCCACATCTGCATTAAGACTTCTTGTTATCATATCATAGAAGAGATAGGTATGCATCGTGTAAAGAAATGCAAAGAAAATAACATATTCTTCTCTTTTATTGTACTCTCTATTTTTTTTAACTCAAGTCAGTTTTTAAATGATTTATTTTTCCATCCTAAGAATGAAAAATAACTCTTTGGAATCGCTGAAACATTTTATCACTCCAAAGCAGTGTTTCTCAACCTTGGCAATTTAAGAGGTAGGGACTTCAACTTCCAGAATTCCCCAGCCAGCGTGTTCTAAACCAGGGGTCTTCTACCTTGGCAACTTTAAGAATTGTGGACTTCAAATCCCAGAATTCCATATATGTGAGCAAATGTTAGAGCGGTTTAGAGCAGGGAATCTCCAAGCTTGGTAACCTTAAGACTTGTTGAGAGCTTTGCTGGCTGAGGAATTCTGGGAGTTGAAGTCCACAAGTCTTAAAGTCGCCAAGATTGGAGATCCCTGCTCTAAATCGCTGTAATATTTGCTCACATATATGAAATATTTTTACCATCAATAGGGCAGGAGGAGAAATATTTAAATCAATAGCAAGAGGACACGGAATGAGTTGTGTCATATCATCGACCCTTCCATCCACAAATCTTCCCTTGCATGCTTTAAAATAGCCTGAATTTTAAACCTCACGTTTCTTTAATATAGGCACTTAAAATGCCACCCAGGAGAGGCCTCAGATTCCTAGCACAAGCTGTGGCAGCCAAGTCTCATTCAGCCCAAATTAGCCAATAGCTAAACACAAATTAGTATATTATCTTAAATGCTTCCATTCTCCGTGGAGCAAAAAGAGATGCACCTTCTGTTCATCACAGGCTATTCCAGCGAACCTGTGGAAAGTCCCATTCTGATAACAAATCACCCATATTTTAGGGGGTTTTTGTTCTCAAGCTGAGCTGAATTTAACAAGGAGGACACCTGGGGGAAGTGGGATGTATGGCCGGTGGTCTACCCAGTGGGGAAAAAAGAACATTCCAAAGGCAGGATGAACACAAATGTCATCTGCAGCTGAATCATGGAAAGAAAAGGGAGGGAAAGACAATGTTTCATAGAATAACAAATTGACAAATAACCCTTGAGCCGGTGAGATTAGAACCGCTGAACTGCAGATAACAGTCAGCTGAAGTGGCCTGCAGTACTGCATCCTAACCACTGCGCCACCTCGGCTTGCCAGTCATGTGACGGGTGGGAGCAATGACAGAGAGCACTTGTATTAATCTGGGGATTTCTGCCCAGGCTTTAGTCTAGAAAGGGACAGCTATTAAAAGGAGGAAAGTCACCATAAAGTTGAATCCACCATTTTATAATGAATGTGAAATGCTGATTTCACATTTCAAACTTCCAACACTGGAAGTTTTTAAGAAGAGATTGGACAAACATCTGTCTGAAATGGCATAGAGTTTCCTGCCTGAGCAGAGGGTTGGACTAGAAGACCTCCAAGGTCCCTTACAACTCCGTTATTCTATTCTAATGATTTCCTCCTTCCTCTTGAACTATGTCCAATAAATTGATTAAGGACTCATCTAGATCTAGAAAAATAGATTTCTTATACAGAATTTTTCTCCCCAAAAGATTATCCTGCCTAACCCTTTTTGTATTTAAAGTCTGTAATTACAACATATGATCCTTACCTATGGCATTAGATAAAGAAGGAGGCATAATTCTGAATGCACTACAGTATTTATTCATGCAATGGATACAGAGTTGGATCAAATCAGACAGAAATTTAATAGGATTATTTTTAGATTAAAGGTTTTCATGACCACAGCCTGGGACCAGCAAAATATCAGAAGTGTTCTAGCAAAAATATCTGATGATATCAGCTTTGGGCTTCCACTCCAGAGAATTCCTGCATCAAAAAAAAATGTCTGACATGCACATTCTTGGCCAGAAGTGCCAATAATTATGACCTATTTACTAAATAGAGGTGATCATCACAACATTGCTAGAATGTGCTGCTTTGAATGATGATAATTAACTAGCAGTATGTTTAAGGCATACAGCCAAAGTCCTTACTATTTTAATGGGAACTTTCTTTTCCCAAAAGAAATGTCCTCTTTCCCTAATCATCTTATTTTAAATCTTAGAAAATGCCTTATATGTTTTTATTACTTTAGAGTTCAAACTGAATGAACTCTAAAATTTATTACAGCACAAAAATGGTCCAGTTGTGGGATTCAGCCAGTTCGCACCTATTCGGGAGAACCGGTCGGTAACTTTCTAAGCAGTTTGGAGAACCTGTTTTTGGAAGAAATCTTATTTTGCTTTTTTTCACTTTACAGGGCTAAGGTAGGAAGGACACATTCTGGCGTTGCTTCTAGCCTAATCTTTATTTGCCCTGCTTACAGAAACTGCCTCTCTGGTTAATCCTTATTACATGGCAGTGGTGGGTTTCAAAATTTTTTGGAACCTCTTCTGTAGGTGTGGCCTGCTTTCCAGATCCACTGGTGGAACCTCTTCTAACCGGTTCGGTGGATTTAGCAATAGCAGTTAGCAGTTAGACTTATATACTGCTTCATAGGGCTTTCAGCCCTCTCTAAGCAGTTTACAGAGTCAGCATATCACCCCCACAGTCTGGGTCCTTATTTCACCCACCTCGGAAGGATGGAAGGCTGAGTCAACCTTGAGTTGGTGAGATTAGAACCGCTGAACTGCAGATAACAGTCAGCTGAAGTGGCCTGCATTACTGCACCCTAACCACTGCGCCACCTCGGCTCTGACGAACCGGTTCTACCGAATAGGTGCGAACTGGTAGGAACCCACCTCTGTTACATGGTAACAGCTAAGGAGAGGCACCCATCACCTGAGTGAGGTTGAGTTGGCCATGACAATCGATGCATGCCTACTACACAGCTATTCATTAGGGCAGAGAACCAGTTGTTAAATTATTTGAAACCCACCACTGAAATGGTCCCTTCCAAAGCCTGGGAGAAATGCCCTACTGGTTATTTGGTTAGAAAGTAAGGAAAACTAAGCTGCTCCATCATGAGCGCAATGCTCTATGATATGAGCAAAGATTACAAACTCTCCACAAATACAATATCTCCTCTATTTTCATTTTCTGATGTTTTCTGGCTTCAGGTATTGCCATCTGCTTTGCTTGCTGTTTTACTTCCTTCTAGACAACGCCCAGGAGTGTGACGGCTCAGCGGTTAGAGTTGCTAAGCTTGTCATCTGGAAAGATGATAGTCCAGGTTTGAAACCCGAGTGCTACGTCACAGGGTGAGCTCCCATTCTTATAGAGCCGAGGTGGTGCAGTGGTTAAATGCAGCACTGCAGGCTACTTCAGCTGACTGCAGTTCTGCAGTTTGGCTGTTCAAATCTCACCGGCTCAGGATTGACTCAGCCTTCCCTCCTTCCGAGGTGGGTAAAATGAGGACCCGGATTGTTGTTGGGGGCAATATGCTGACTCTGTAAACCGCTTAGAGAGGGCTGAAAGCCCTATGAAGCGGTATATAAGTCTAACTGCTATTGCTATTCAGTGGGAAGATAACAGCATTTTGTGCACCTTTGGCATATAGCCAAAGAACCATAGAAAGTGTCTTTGGACAACACTGGCTCCTAGGCCAAGAAATGAAGATGAGCACCACACCCTAGAGTTGGACGCAACTGGGCAGGGAAATCTTACCTTTAGGCAACACCCTCTATTTTGACTGGGTACTCCATGCAATGATAGCACACATTCACCCCTCCAAGATCATATACTCCCTATCATCTTGCACTACTATCCTTGCCATGTTTCTTGGACTTTCCCAGGATAGTCTCCCTCATTTCTGATGCAGATACTGCTGAGGTAGGTACCCCAATAGTGCAGCAGGTATTAACATTTGCCCCATATTAAGAGCTCATCCAATTAAAACCCACTAATTTTTTTGAATATAAATCTGTTAAAAGAATTAGTTTTTTTCTGAAACCAATTCTTAATATCCTTTAGAGCATCATTGGAACTTTAACCTAGGGACTATAGCAAGCAAGCAAATTGTTTTTTTACTGTACCGTATGGAGTCCCAAAGAAAATCACTACAATGCAACTGAAGGAAACATTGCAAGGACAGCTTCCATTGCCACCAATAGGAGCTTTTCTTTTGGAAATAATAGCAACTTCAGTAGAGAACGGGGACGTGCAGTCAGGGGAGGCAGGGGAGGCAGAGCCTCACTACTGTCATCATGAAAAGAAAAAAAAATGTAAAAGGAAAAAGGCAAGAGCTGAGGTCAGGCTGAGCTAGTTGCTGCCAGAGTCACCATGGATGACTCTGCTTAACTGTTTAAAAAAGCCTCTAAAAAAGCGCCCTCTACAGGAGGAGGCAGGAGAATGACGTGCCTCATCTAGTCTGACTTTAGGCATTTTATGTTCACTGGAGCAGAGTTAAGCAAGGGTTAAAAGCCTAAAAATTCCTGACGCAGGTGAGGCACGTTGTTCTCCCTAACCTGAGGGGAGGGAGAAGAAAAAGAATGAAGGAAACTTTTTTGCAAAGGAGAAAAACAAATGCTGTCACTTTAAATTGGAACTGAGCATGCCTGGCTGTGGAATTCTGGGAGTTGAAGTCCACAAGTCTAAAAAAATTTGAAACCCACCACTGTGTCTGTGCCTCACCAGCCATAAACCTCACCGCACGTCACTGGTAGAGAGGCAACTTTCATCTGGCACGCAGATGAATGAAAGGCATTCAGTGTGCAAACGTACCAAACCAGCTAATCTTTAAATAAAGTATCACATATTGCAAAGAATATTCAAGAATAATGAGTTATCTGCATCTGATGAGCACATTGAAAATTGCTTCTGTACTATTTCTGCACAGAAATGGATAGACTAACGTTAGAATTTAAAAAACAAAAACAAAGAAGAGACAGAATATTATGACACATGGAACATATTTTCTCAATGGTTGGAAACATGAGGTGAGAGTTGGAACATGAAGAAATTAGGCTAAGTAGACCTGGAATGAGATATTTTATATGTATTAGAATGAATATGTTGATCAAAAATAATTGTACAAGACTAGCATTGTCTAAGTAGTATATATGTTATTTCTCTTTTGCTTTGGTTTCTATGGCGGATGAAACACCAGGACGGTGAGACCGTGTTTGATATACTTATATGTAAATATTAAAAATATATTTAAAAAAGAAAGAAAGAAAATTGGTTCTGTACTACAGTATTGTAACTACTGGTTAAATTAAGACAACTAATTCTGGATTGAACATTATCAGCAATGATGTATGACATATTGTATAAAATATAAATTTTAATCATGAGCAGTTTAGCTAACCTACTACTGTATATACTCGAGTATAGGCCGACCCGAATATAAGCCGAGGCACCTAATTTTACCACAAAAAACTGGAAAAGTTATTGACTCGAGTATAAGCCTAGGGTGGGAAATGCAGCAGCTACCAGTAAATTTCAAAAATAAAAATAGATACCAATAATGTTTTTGAATATTTATTTCAAAGAAAAACAGTAAACTAGCGGTGTATTCAATGAAATACTTCACTCACCTCATGATGCTGATGTCCCGCTGTGATGATGATGTCCCGTGCAGCCGCGGGAGCGATGTCCCGCCTCCTATGACACACGGCACAGTGATTCCTATCATTGGATCACTGTACCAGAGGAGGTGGGACATCGCTATGTGGCTGCTTGCCATAACAAGGAGGAGGTGGGACATCGCTGCAGAGCGGCAGGAGGGGGAGGAAGGGGAATCGTAAGACAGGCCTGAATTACATTAGAACGTGAGGAGGGGGGATGGTGCGGTGCGCGCTGCACGGCATACTGACACAGAGGGAGGGGAAACTCACAGGGGCGCCGGGCCATTCACGAGCGTCACCCAGCGGCATGGCCCCGCCCCTTTTTCTCCTCCATTTCGGGCAAATTTTTCACTGACTCGAGTATAAGCCGAGGCGGCTTTTTTCAGCCCAAAAAGTGGGCTGAAAAACTCGGCTTATACTTGAGTATATACGGTAACTCCTAATGATCAAAGTCTAATAAAGTATCTTTAAAACAGAATGGCAACTTATTCTTGAATTCCTGGAAAATGTTAGTAGAACATCATTACGTCTAGTCCCAGCCAATATCAACACCACTGTTTTAATTTGATAGAGTAGAATAGGAAGTCAATGATAGAAATTAAACCATTTCCCCAAGTTTTTACTTAATTTTTACTTGACATAGCTTGATGAACATTGCGTATGATTCAATCTTGGGGTGTTTCTGTGCTTCTGACCCTTTGATTTCAGTCGTTTGCAATTATTAGTTGGCTGCAGTTAGTAGCTGGCATCAAGGTTGATTTAATAATTGATAGCTTTGATATTCAATGGTGCATATCATTTGGCTATATTTACATGGAGAGATCAGTGGTTCTTAACAGCCGATTTTTTTTAGCATCTGCTGAAATAACAAAAAAAAGCATTCGATTGGATGCTAGCACTGAAGCACTCTCCATGTGTGAAGTTTGAAATTCAATATACATACTGCAAAATGCTATAAAAACTGTATGCATACATTTATTTCAGCTCTTAAAACAGTCCTAATAGTTAAGAAGATAAAAAACAACATCTAATATGACCTACATCTTCCACCTTATGGAAGAAATAACATACTCACGGAACACCAAGATAGTTCAAAATCATAAATAATAGGTGTAAATCTATAATACATTGCACATTTATACGTCCAAATTCTATGTCCGCAGGCAACGGCGAGGTTGGGGGAAGAGTTATGAAACATGTATATCAATGCAAATGTTGTAAATTATGTACATTAAGTATCTGGAATGCAAGTATGAAAGGCCTGGGTTTGATCATAATGCACATGTCATTATTTCTCATCTCTGTGATTTGTTATGGACATCTCTGTCTACACTGTAGTTCTTTACTATGAATTTAGGTTGCAAATGTTTTTCTTCTGAAAAGAGAAAAGGAGCCAAACATTTTCTTGCTGAACAATAGCTCTCTCTGATTAAACTTCACGACGAATGGCGCACTTTCATATCCTTCCTTACACAAATTGTATTGATTTTCCAGTCCATGCCTATGTATTGCAATATTTTGTGACAATGAATTCCTCACTAAAAGGAACGACAACAACGAGGACCTGTATCTGGTTGGCAAAACAAAAGCTGTGATTAATTAAATGCAAAGATGACTTCCAAAAGATTGACTTAAACTCAACCCCCTTGGATGAAGAGATAATATTTCACTTGGAAAAAAGATGAGCTTGGTTTTCAAAGTATTGAAAATAAATCTCTTTCAGTGGATTTCTAACAACCCACTGATTTTTGTCTATATCTCAAGGAATTCAAGTAATATTCATACTCAATCAGGACTTTAAAGTGGGGCTCATGTGATCAGGTTGTTCCCAACTCTGTAGTCCTTTAGATTTACAGAATGGTACAGTTTTATGTCAGGTGGTAGACACACAGATTACATTGGTTTTTTTTTCTTTTGTCATTAAAAATGAATATCTGTTTATTAGAAGAAACTCCAAATCTTCTTTTATTTTGATTCTTTTTAATCATCTTCCTAAGGATTTAGGAGAAATCCTTTTAAGGAAGTGAAAAGAAAAGGTATTTATAATAAAGGAGTAAAACTTACATCCCAGGGAGAAAAAAAACTTACACGCTTCAACCAACCTGAAATGTCTAAGCTATCCCCTTGGACCTTAGTTTTGATGATGAAAGCAAGATTTCATAGTATACATGTCACCCACAAGAGCATAGAAAAATGCAAGGGTAAAAAACTCTTCAGCTCAACAAATGAAAAAAAAAAACAACGACCTACTTACTAAATATAGCTCTGCTACTTTGTCTGTAACCTTCTTTCCTTCCAGATTCCACATTTGGAAAAATATTGGGATGGATTTATTTTCCATTATGGGAAGAAGGGAGGGAGGGAGGGAGGGAGGGAGGGAGGAAAGAAGGAAGGAAGGAAGGAAGGAAGGAAGGAAGGAAGGAAGGAAGGAAGGAAGGAAGGAAGGAAGGAAAGCATTTTGACTTAGTTACCTTTTTATGATTGTAGAAAAAGATTTTTTTTCAAAACTGAATGCCAATATATTGTGCTTAATTGGATTAGGAATTAAGTGAGTTCCATTAGAAGCCAATGAACTTTACTAAAGCAGCTTTTCAGGAGGAATCATTGGTGCTTTAAGGAGGCATTGAGGAGAAATTAGGTGTACTGACCTTATCAGAAACCTACATAATATAATGGCAGATTATATTATTATAATAGCAGTAGCATGGCGTACCTACTTGTACAAAATTAACCTACAAAAAGAGGGATTATCTACAGGTGATTTCACAGGTCAGTAACCGGGGAAATCACTATCATAATTAAAGGAGCCTTAAGCCTAATTGCAGAAGTCTTGTGATTCGTATATCTTACAATATTATATGCTAATTCCATGGCCCGAGATCTTTCTTTCTTCCTTTCTTTCCCTCTCTTTCTTTCATATCTTTACTACCCTTTATCTGATGTAAACTAAAGAGGAGAAGGAAAACTATTATTGTAGTAGCAAAGTCCTCTGCAGATTGATGATCAGACAAATGTAGGCAGTCCTTGACTTACAACTACTGTACTATTGAGGCCAAAAATTGCTCACTGAGGCAGTCGTGACGTGAATATTGCCCCGTTTTATGACCTTTCTTGTCAGAGTTTTAAAATAGCAACACATTTGTTAATCTGGCTTCCCCATTCACTTTGCTTTCACAAAAAGGGGATCACGTGACCCCAAGGATATGGCAACTGTCATAAATATGAAGCAGTTGCCAAGTGTCTGAATTTTGATCACATGACTGCAGGGATGCTGTCATGGTGGCAAATATGAAGTATGGTCATATGTCTCCTTTTTCAGTGCCGTTGTAACTTTGAATGGTCACTAAGAACTGATGTAAGTTGAGGACTACCTGTACAGATGGGAAGGGATCTGGAAGAGAAATATTATGATGGCATCTAGTAGCTGTAAACCATATCTCTATGCATTAGAGTTTTCAATTTCTCTTAGGATATAATAACAGATTTGGAAGGGACCTTGGAGGTCTTCTAGTCCAACCCTCTGCTGTTCTGACCCCTCTCTTCCCTCGTTCACAAACAACAGCCAGACAGAACTTCAAAGGAAATATCTTTATCAGTTCTGGCTCAAGCTGGCTGCAAGCCCAAAATAAACGTAGATAAAGTCTCTGGCAAAAAGTTACACAGCAAATGCAAAAACAAAACTCTTACAGCAAACCAGGTTTACAGAAAGCAAATCACTTATCCAAGTGCCTCTTTGAATCACGGAACTGAACTCATGAACAAACAAATGACAAACGTTGACTTCTGCAACTAAGGCGTGGCACCATTCATCTTTTATCTGCAGGAGAAGACCCTAACGAGCAACAGCTGCTCATTATCCTGCATCCTGAAACAACTCACAGCAAGCTTCTGCTGAGTCACAACACTCTGCTTAGGCAGGAAACCCTACAACACTTCAGCCAAATGGTTATCCAACATTTTCTTAAAAATGTCCAGTGTTGGAGCATTCACAACTTCTGGAGGCAAGTTGATTTAGATTTAGATTTTAGATTTTATTAAACATTTATAGGCCGCCCTTTTCCCTGAGGGGACTCAGGGCGGCTTACAATAATAGGGGAGGGAAGTGCAGGACAAAACACAAAAAGAAAATGTGAGTAAAAATAATTAGCGGTAAAACACAACATTCACTCAACATTCGGGAGGGGCGAGAGTAAAGTCTTATCCCCAGGCCTGACGGGATAGCCAGATCTTGAGGGCTGTGCGGAAGGCCTGGACGGTGGTGAGGGTGCGGATCTCCATGGGGAGATTGTTCCATAGCGTCGGAGCTGCAACTGAGAAGGCTCTCCTCTGCGTAGTCGCCAGTCGGCACTGACTGGCGGATGGAATTCGGAGGAGGCCTACTCTATGCGATCTGATGGGACGGAGGGAGGTAATTGGCAGAAGGCGGTCTCTCAAATAGCCAGATCCACTACCATGGAGCGCTTTATGAATGGTAAGTAGGACCTTGAAGTGCACCCGGAGACCAACAGGTAGCCAGCGCAGCTCACGGAGGATCGGTGTTATGTGGGCGAACCGTGGTGCGCCCACAATCACTCGCGCGGCTGCGTTCTGGACTAGCTGAAGTCGCCGGATGCTCTTCAAGGGCAGCCCCATGTAGAGCACATTGCAGTATTCCAGCCTAGAGATCACAAGGGCTCGAGTGACTGTTGTGAGGGCCTCCCGGTTCAGGTAGGGCCGCAACTGGCGCACCAGGCGAACCTGGGCAAATGCCCCCCTGGTCACAGCTGACAAGTGATGGTCAAAACTCAGCTGTGGATCCAGGAGGACTCCCAAGTTGCGGACCCTGTCTGAGGGGTATAAATTTTGACCCCCCAGCCTGAGTGATGGAACGTTGGCCAAATTGTTGGGAGGAAAACACAACAGCCACTCGGTCTTGTCCGGGTTGAGTACCAGTTTGTTAGCTCTCATCCAGTCTTTAACAGCCTCAAGACCCTGGTTCATCACGTCCACCGCTTCATTGAGTTGGCACGGGGCGGACAGATACAACTGTGTATCGTCTGCATATTGATGGTATTTTATCCCGTGCCTCCGAATGATCTCGCCCAGCGGTTTCATGTATATGTTAAATAGTAGGGGGGATAAGACCGAACCCTGCAGCACCCCATAAGTTAGGGGCCTCGGGGACGATCTCTGCCCCCCCACCAACACCGACTGCGACCTGTCCGAGAGGTAGGAGGAGAACCACTGCAGAACAGTGCCGCCCACCCCCACCTCCCGCAGTCGTCGCAGAAGGATACCATGGTCGATGGTATCGAAAGCCGCTGAGAGGTCAAGGAGAACCAGGATGGACGCGTAGCCTCCATCTCTGGCTCTCCAGAGATCATCGGTCAATGCGACCAAAGCGGTTTCTGTGCTGTAACAGGGCCTGAAGCCGGACTGGAAGGGGTCAAGGTAGTTAGCTTCCTCCAAGGTACGCTGAAGCTGGAAGGCCACCAGCCTTCCAGCTTCAGCGTACCTTGTTGTTCCACTGATTAATTGTTCTAACTGTCAGGAAATTTCTCCTTAGTTCTAAGATGCTTCTCTCTTTTATTAGTTTCCACCCATTGCTTCCTGTCCTACTCTCAGGTGCTGTGGAGTATAGCTTGACTCCCTCTTCTTTTGGGCAGCCCCTGAGATATTGGAACACTTGTCAGTCTATACTCTTCAAAAATGGAAGCAAATTAACATCACCTGATAGGATTGGTTGGAAACCTCCATCTAGAATTCAAAGCATGTTCTAGCAAGTTTAATTCTGTCAGCCCCACATTTATTTTTGTAAAGGTAGACTCAATGGCTTTGTTTTAAAACTGACCAGAAGCAGATTTGGTTAGCACTTGAATTAAAGATCATTGTGAAGAACAGAACTGTAGCCTAGACTCAGCATAAAAGTATGGAAAGCCACTTCTGCATGGTTACCAAGAATAAAATCATCAGAGGTTCAAGCTCAATTTAAAGGTGGCTTTGTTTAATTTTAGTAATATATGGTTAGAAATCCAACACTCTAGATTTCCAAATGAATGATAATTAAGCTTCCAAGCAAATGCCTAATGAACAGGATTGAGGAATGATTTTCTCTTTGATTCAGATGTTATGTTTGTAACAGTGGTGGGATTCAAATTTTTTTTACTACTGGTTCTGTGGATGTGGCTTGGTGGGTGTGGCAGGGGAAGGAAATCCCCATTTCCTTCTGATCAGCTGGGACTCGGGGGGCAGAGAATAGATGGGGGTGGGGCCAGTCAGAGATGGTATTTACCGGTTCTCCGAACTACTCGAAATTCTCCAGAACTGGTCAGAACCTGTTGAACACCATCTCTGGTTTGTAAGTGTACCACAACCAGTATGGGATGGGCTTACCGAATTAAATACAATTCACAAGGACCATCATAGTTGGGTTGAAACTGCATGCCATCTCCAGCAGATGCCCTACACTACACATCTCAAAAATAAAGGAACTCCTTAGCAGACAAGGCTCTTGCCTGTGACAGGATGGTAGATTTATTTTTAATATTTGATTGTTCCCTTTGTTTAGCCCCCCGGGGAGAGCCTTCTCTGTCACAGCTCCAGCCCTCTGGAACGACCTCCCCATGGAGATCCGGACCCTTACTACCCTCCCGGCCTTCCACAAAGCCGTTAAGTCCTGGCTGCTCCAGCAGGTCGGGGGGCTTTCAAAATATCCATCCCCACAGAAACTGTGACTGTTGTGTATTTTAAAGTGTTGTTTTGTTTATTTATCCCCTTCCCTTGTCTATTGTAAGCTGCCCGGAGTCCTTTGGGAGTGGGCGGCATACAAGACCAATAAACTCAAACTCAAACTGCTCTTTAAATTTGCGGCAGCTGTGCTTGGATTAGCACTAACTTTTTCCCTGTGATCCCTGAAAGATCAGATTCGTAGCTAATAACAAAACCAAAAGAAAGAAAACAACCACACATATTTGAGGCAATTTTAGGCAATACAACACGGGGAGCAAATGAAAGGAAATTTCTATGGCTGTCATACTCATGGCCCTCAGGCCAGATACATCATGCCAGTGATGGGATTCAGCCAGTTCGCACCTATTCGGGAGAACTGGTTCTTAACTTCCCAAGAGGTTCAGAGAACCGGTTGTTGGAAGAAATCTTCTTTTGGTTTTTTCCCACTTTACAGGGCTAATCCTGTAAGGAAGGCAGGAAGGAAAATTTTTGGTATTGTTTCTAGCCTCATCTTTATTGCCTTGCTTACAGAAACTGCCTCTCCGGTTAACCCTTATTACATTGTAACAGCTAAGGCGAAGCACCCATCGACGTGAGTTGGCCATGGTCACATTGTCACATGACCACCGAGCTATGCCTACCCAGCTGGTCATTATGGCAGAGAACCAGTTGTTAAATTATTTGAATCCCACCACTGCATCACGCCCATGCCCAGTTCAGTGAAGGCGGGAAAAGTCCCTGTACATCACGTGATGACGCCGTGATGATGCAAGTTCGATATCCCTGTTCTAGTGACAGCAGCTCATATTCCTATTGTGATGTCATATCATTCATATTCTAGGACAGGAATCTCCAAACTTTAAGACTTGTGGACTTCAACTCCCAGAATTCCTTAGCCAGCCTAGGGAATTCAGGGACTTGAAGTCCACAAGTCTTAAAGTTGCCAAGCTCTAGTCTAGAGCATAAAAAAACAAAAAACCAGGGAATTGTGAAAACACAAATAGTTGGCCAGTCTTCCCTCTGATCTGAACAAATCATATCACTAGCCACAAGGCTAATGCATTGTTCTGACACCCTCCTCGGTCCAGTAACGAATGCCGAGACAAGCTTAACTGGAATGTACTTTAATAGCAAGACACCAAAACCTGAAAGCCAAGCAAAACAAAGAGATAAGGACCTTGGCAGCAACTCAGACAAACTCAGGCAGCAGTAAACACAGATAGGGCTTGGCAGCAATCCAACCTGCCAAGCTCCCAGTACTGTCCTCCAACATTCAATCCTGCGTTGGCTTCTGCAAAGAGGGGCGTGTGCACAAGTAGCTTTTTATAGTCTAGAGAGGAGCCTAATGACCACCAGCTGAGTACAATCACCTGCTGCAATTGCGTAATTGTTCCTGACACCTAGTAGCTCTTCGATGGCATGCATCCAGCAACAATTCACTGCTAGCCTTCGGCTCACTATCCCTTGTCTCCTCCCCACTGGTCCAAGGCTCAGGTGCCTCCTGGTGGCCAACCAGCCTCTCTGCTCGGAGTTGGAACCCTGTCCAGGGTCCTCCACATCCTCCAGAGCCGATTCATAAGGCCCCTCGCTGTCCGAGTCTGGTGGCAGCTCCAGCGGCTCCGGCTGGGCCACAAACTTTCCAGCCTTCCGCAAAGCAACCAAGACCTGGCTGTTCCGGCAGGCCTGGGGCTGTTGAATTATCCAGCCCCACTCTATGCTATGACTGTTGCTGAATTTTAACTGTTGTTTTTTATTCTTGTATCCCCCTTCCCTTTTTATTGTTAGCTGCCCTGAGTCTTCCGAGAGTAGGGCGGCATACAAGCTAAATAAATACAAATACAAATACATCCATTGGTTTATTTTAATTTCTCTCCATTTTGAAAGGTAACACAAAGCTCAGGTTTTTTTTCTAATCATATCAGGTTCATTTCCCCGTCCCATCTTTTACCCAACTCACATATAAAAGGAAAGCACGGGTACCAATTCATAATGCTGAAAAGCCATGACCTCCGCTCTGCATTATTTCATCCTCAAATTACTGATTTATACGTGAAGCTGGGCAAGGGCTCCTAATGTCATGCCATTTTGGTGCATTAAATATGCCAGATAGACTCAGAAAGCTCTTTCTCCTCAGAGTAAACCGAAGCACTGAAATTTTGGTTTCATTAAATCTGGCTGGTAAAAGTGTCAGGTCAGATTTCTCACATTCCATAAAACCCCAAGTAGTTATGATTAAGGCTGGTTTCAGTTTTTGATATAAAAAGAAAAGAAAAGCTTTTCAGATGCATAAACTTCTTTTAAACGATTTAGCTGAATTCTTGGAAATTAAATGACATCTGTTGGAGAGCTGGATGGTGTATTTACCTGGATTTCTGCAATGCCTTGTGCTTGGAGGGATATAGAGATCACAATATCTCAATTGGCCTCGCTTCTGCGATCACTATGGGATATCCAATCCAAGAATATCATCAGTTCAATAATGTTTGGGATTCACAAAAAAACCTTTGGGAGAATTCATTCAGGTCAGAACTATTTAATAATAATCAGAAACAGAAATGAACATTCAAGGAACAAGACATTTTGAGTTCTAATTAGTACAATTTCTTTTTAAAAGGCTGAAAAGAACTCCAGAGAATACTTTTCCTTTCAGGCATGAACCTTAAAAGCAATTCAAAAATGTTACTATCTTATCTTCTTTCCTTCCTTCCTTCCTTCTTTCCTTTCTTTTTTCTTTCCTACTTTTGCTTTCAGATACGAACCTTAAAAGCAATTCAAAAGTTCTAGCATCTTTCCTTCTTTCTTTCCTTCCTTCCTTCCTTCCTTTTCTTCCTTCCTTCCTTTCCTTCTTTCCTTCCTTCCTTCCTTTCCTTCTTTCCTTCTTTCCTTTTCTCTTTCCTACTTTTGAGGAAACAGGGGAAAAACTTGTCTCCCCTGCCTAGTCTGCCTCTGGATATTATTTGGAAAACAGCTACTAACTTCAATATATCAATGTAAGAATCCAGTCTTAAATTTCAGAAGTTTGAAGCACAAGTGTTGCTGTTGAGAATGCAAAATTCAACTTCCTTTTTTTCTCTCTTCTGCTACAAGAGAAATGATGGAAACTCTGATCAACTACTATGGCTGGGAGTCAATCTTGACCCGAATGGATATTTAATCCAATTGGATATGTAATATAGCATAACTACAGATCCATTAATCTGTTGCACGAAGCAAGTTAAATGGGTGGAAGGTCTTGAATCATAGGACACATAAAGTCCCCTATTAATTCTCGGTTTCTTCAGGAGCAGATGTCAACTATTTTTTTAAAAAAAGTAAGGTAAGTGTGCTCTGTAAAAACTCAACACACTTACTGTAACTTGCTATTTAGAATCCCACGCAAATATAAATACAATGCCAAAACCAAAGTAGTAGTCAGAAATAATTTGAAACCATTTCATAGGAATTGTTAGCTTAATCATATGATTATGTTGTCACACTGGATTAAGAGCGAACTCAGATTTAAAACAAATTTCCAGATTGCAGATTTTTTTTTATCCAATTTAACCAAAAGATGTGGGCTAATTTATACAGGGTAGTTTTCTATCTGCTGGCAACATCTTCTATAACGTGGGTGTCAAACTCACTGTGTCACATTGCCATCATCTGATGTTTCATGACGTTTTTCCCATTCATGGAGCTGGGGCGGGCGTGGCCTGTGTAGGACACATTCGGCCCCTGGGCCACCAGTTTGATATCTTCTTTTCCACCTCCTTTGTTTCTCCAATTGTCTCATCCTTAGCAGAGAGGTATGAAAATGTGTGCATGCCTTACAGTTGCTCACATAAAAATGTACCATGTGCTCCGATGTGAGGGCGATCTGGCTGCGACATCTATCACCCCATTGATTGCCAGGGTTGATTCGGCTGATCTGGCTGGCTAGGCAGGTGTCCCCTTCCTCCCTCACCGCTCCATGTGCGTCCCTCCCGAAGCTGCGCGCTCGGTGGAAGAGGATGACCATCCCAGATAGAAGGAGTGTACCGATCTTTGGTCAAGGGTATACGATAGCTCCAAACAAGCTCAAAAATGTACCATGTGCTCCGATGTTTAAATCAAAAGCACACAAAAAAGAATTGGACATAGCATGAGAACGAAAGCCATGGGACTAGCATTCTCCAGTGCAGTTGATCCTGTATATATTCATCAAAACGCACCATGAAAAAGCCCGCTTCATTCTACAATATTTTAATGCAGAGCTGGTCTCCAGGGATATCCGTAGAATCAGAAGCTTTTGTCAGAATGATAATGGTGACATTAGTGGCAACAAAAACAGAACATTTCTGAATGTGTGTACATGGGATGAAGCTCGCAACACAACACAGACGTTTGACCTCTTGCTCTTGACTCTCCCTGAAATTGTCCATCAAGTTCCTTTTATTGGAAAATGTTCACTGGAGAAAATTTCCCTTTTCTTTGCTTTAACTATGATGTATCTCACAGCTGGCACAAAATGGAGGGAGGTTGTGGTGAGCCTGCAGTCTTTTTATTAGTCATCATACTTGAGAGACCGCCTACTGCCAATTACCTCCATGCGACCTATTAGATCTCATCGATTAGGCCTCCTCCGAGTTCCATCTGCCGGTCAATGCTGACTGGCAACTACGCGGAGGAGAGCCTTCTCGGTGGCAGCTCCGACCCTATGGAACGATCTCCCCGTGGAGATTCATACCCTCACCACCCTCCAGACCTTCCGCACAGCCCTCAGAATCTGGCTATCCCGTCAGGCCTGGGGCTAAGACTGTAACCCGCCCAAATGGTATGAATGTTGTGTTTTTTTTAATTATGTATTGTCTTATATGTTAAAAGTTTGTCTCCCCCTCCCCTTTGGGTTGTGAGCCGCCCTGAGTCCCCCCAGGGAAAAGGACGGCATATAAATAAACTTCTACAATCTACAATCTACAATCAATATTTTAAGGTAACTAATAGTGTATTTTTGTTGTTGATCAGTCTGTCAGTTGCTTTTGAGGCTTCAGGCCCTGGCTGATGTCATTACGCCATCATTTTCTGGTAATCAGAGTTTCTTTGAATTCTTACAAGTTCACCTTGGATTATCAGAAACATGTCTTTAAAGGTTATTACTCAAGCACAGCAAAAGAGTGATCAGATTTTTTTTAAAAACAGCCCTCTGGGTTGAGTTTTGAAAGAATAATCAGTGTTATCGATACTCTATTTATTTACTTATTTATTAAACAGATTTATATGTCTGCCCAACTCTCACAGAAGGTGACTCTAGGTGGCTTAAGAGTACTATTATGTGTTTCTACATAATATGACAATATGGTAGCAATGTAATCATTATCTACTCATTTGCTAGTAAAAAAAAACCTGGTTCCATAAAACACACACTTGTCAGCTGTGACCAGGGGGGCATTTGCCCAGGTTCGCCTGGTGCGCCAGTTGCGGCCCTACCTGAACCAGGAGGCCCTCACAACAGTCACTCGAGCCCTTGTGCTCTCTAGGCTGGAATACTGCAATGTGCTCTACATGGGGCTGCCCTTGAAGAGCATCCGGCGACTTCAGCTAGTCCAGAATGCAGCCGCGCGAGTGATCGTGGGCGCACCGCGGTTCGCCCACATAACACCGATCCTCCGTGAGCTGCGCTGGCTACCTGTTGATCTCCGAGTGCACTTCAAGGTCCTACTTACCATCCACAAAGCGCTCCATGGTAGTGGGTCTGACTATTTGAGAGACCGCCTTCTACCAATTACCTCCCTGCATCCCATCAGGTCGCACAGGGTAGGCCTCCTCCGAATTCCACCCGCCAGTCAGTGCCGACTGGCGACTACGCGGAGGAGAGCCTTCTCAGTTGCAGCTCCGACGCTATGGAACAATCTCCCCGTGGAGATCCGCACCCTCACCACCGTCCAGGCCTTCCGCACGGCCCTTAAGATCTGGCTATCCCGTCAGGCCTGGGGATAGGACCTTACTCTCTCCCTGCCCAAATGCCGAGTGAATGTTGTGCTTTTATTGTTATTTATTTTTACTCACATTTTCTTTTATGTCTTGTCTTGCACTCCCCTCCCTCATTATTGTAAGCCGCCCTGAGTCCCCTCAGGGAAAAGGGCGGCCTATAAGTGTTTAAACAACAACAACAACAACAAAAACCCAAATTCTGGACACCATTACAAATTCTATAATCTTCTCAATCAAAATCTCCCAGGTTGCCAAGGCTTCAGCACAGCCGTAGTGTGCTAAGTCTCATCCTGTTTCAAGACCGAAATATCTTACTTGCAGTATTGTTGGTTAGATCCACTCACCATAAATTTTAATTTTAATGTTAATTTTATATTTATTAATAAGTATCTTTTAGCCAAGTCTAAAATCCAAACCACACAAATTTGGACAAATTTTGAATATGTGTGTATGTTTAAATGAGAGGTGTAAAGTTGTAAAAAAAAAAAGGGCTGTGGATTTTATTCTGCTAGTCATTGCTGACTATAAGGGCTGATGCTCATTTCAAGGCCACTGAATCAGCACAGTGAAGATATTTCTATGGTCAAGTGAACAGCATGACATCATAGAGCACTTCCCACCAAAGTGATACCTATTTATCTACTTACATTTGTGTTGTGGCCCAGCAGGAGCCATTGGAGCTGCCACCAGACTCTGACAGCAAGGGGCCCTATGAATCAGCTTTGGAGGATGTGGAGGACCCTGGACAGGGTTCCGACTCCGAGCAGGGCGAAGAGAGGCTGGTTGGACAGCAGGAGGCTCCTGAGCCTTGGACCAATGGGGAGGAGATAAGGGAGTGATCTGGACGTCAGCAGTGAGTTGTTCCTGGATGCCCAGAACTGAAGAGCTAATAGGCATCAGGAACAGTTGTGCAGTTACAGGAGGTAATTACACTCAGCTGGTGGTCATTAGGCTCCTCTCCAGACTATAAAAGGACTGCTTGTGCACACACCCCTTTTGCAGAAGTCAGTGCAGGAACTAATGTTGGAGAACACTATTGTGAGCTTGGCAGGCTGGATTGCTGCCACAGCTTATCTGTGTTGGATTGCTGCCAAGGACCTGTCTGTCTGTTAATTAAATGCCGTAACTTATCTTTGGCTTGGAGTGTGTGTTGGTGTGGGACGAGGGGGGTCAGAACATATTTGTACGCTTTCAAACTGCTAGGTTGACATCAGCTGGGGCAAGGACTGAAGCTCACCCCATCGTATATAGCTCGGGTCTCGAACCTGAGCTCTCGGCTTCCCAGCCTACAAGCTCAGCATTTTAACCACTGATCTACCATGCCGCCTGTAAAGACGTAGACCAGGGGTGTCAAACTCGTGGCCCATGGACTGGATATATCACACGCAGGCCATGCCAGTGGTGGGATTCAAATAATTTACCAACCAGTTCTCTGTCCTAATGACCAGGTGGGTAGGCGGGGCTTAGTGGTCATGTGACACTGTGGCCGTGACCAACTCAACATTACTCAGGTCGATGGGCGCTTTGCCTTAGCTCTTACAATGTAATAAGTGTTAACCAGAGAGGCAGTTTCTGTAAGTAGGGCAATAAAGATTAGGCTGGAAACAACACCAGAATGTTTCCTTCCTGCCTTCCTTACAGGATTAGCCCTGTAAAGTGGGGAAAAAAACAAAGGGAGATTTCTTCCAAAAACCGGTTCTCCAAACCTCTTAGAAAGTTAAGAACCAGTTCTCCCGAATAGGTGCAAACTGGCTGAATCCCACCACTGGGCCATGCCCACCCCCACCCCCCAGTATAGCTAAGGGGGAAAAACTCACAATACATCACATGATGACAACTTGACACCACAAGTTTGACAACCCTGACATAAACATATACTATATGCCGTTCACATACTCTAAAGCTCATCTAATAATCATAGGAAACTTAAAGAGTTGAACCAGGTACTATTAAATTATATTAATAATTAAGTATCCCCAGTTTAGGGGTTTGGGCATAGATTATCTCCCTGGTCCACGATTAGCAAAATATAATGTTTTAAACTATGCAGGTTCAATTGTTCAATTACAAAGCAGGTTATATTTATATGTATTTCCCAGAGACAGATTTGGTGAGCTTATATTCTCCAATTAGAATGGATTCCAAGATAGGGAACTATTCTTTCTTGTCAAACATTGTCCTTTTTTTCAGTACTTTCACTTCATATTAGCATTCTGACAAATAGTGGCCATCAACCTTTAACATTAAAGATTCTAATTTCTGAAAAAGATGCCCACCAAACTTAATGTTTCCATTAAGAAAGCAACTCTGATGGCCGTGTAAGAGTTAGGATAGTGCAGACAAAACACCTCAACAAATTTATGGCATGGTTACTGAATTCAAATGAAGCATATTTCTTTAGATCAGTCATAACTGAGGGCAATTATAAAGGAACTGGGTGATCTTTCCATTTTAATTAAAAATGTTCTGATGTTATGAACTAATGTTTTTTTTTTAGATTGTGGAGCCAAAAGAGGGAAAAACTATTTAAAATATGGTGATTATGCTTCTAAGAGGAATATTATGCTGGGGAGAGGAAATGAAGACAAGCATGCTGACCAACCGGATTATCCATCTAGCTAAAGTACTTTCTAAACCGGAAGTGGTGTATTAGTTTATAATATACCCCTTCCAGTTTATGAAGCACTTTTTACATTTGAAGAAAACAAAACAAAAATTTGGAGATGTGATCATTTCTAATTAATGTTTTCTTAAATAAAGCTATTGTATTATTTTGGAAGTTAGATCGTTTGCACTACCTTCTCATCAGTGGTGGGTTTCAAAAATTGTTCGAACCTACTCTGTGGGTGTGGCCTCCTTTGTGGGAGTGGCTTGTCGGCCATGTGACCGGATGGGAGTGGCTTGCCGCCCATGTGACCGGATATGAAGATGCTGACGACACTTGTCAGAACCACCTTAAATCACCTCCCACACAGCACTGGCATGCATAAGAATAGGATGTAAACTTGTTCTTTAAAAGGCATCCTGGTTAACCAACTCCATTGTGCAACCATTTGTATCGATTCCATCACCCCCGAAAGAGACCTTAAAGCCGAGTTGAAGATAATAAATAATAATAAATAAGGTCAACACCATATGGAAATCACAGCTTAGTAAACAGAGGAATTGGCATTCAAATTCCTCTTAAAATATCCATCAATAAAGATAAATACAGAAGAAATCTAGATGTCTCTAAAGAGATACAGAAATAACTCTATAGCCGTGATTGTGAAGCTATGGGACATGTGCCACAGGTGTCACGCAGAGCCATTTCTTAAGGCACACAAGGCATTGCCCTGTCAGCTCCAGCGAGCAAACCAGAAGTTTGGGAAGTTTGGGCAAATGTAGTCTACATGGCTCTGGAACATTTGAATGCCAAGAGACAGCCCATGCCATTGTAGAATATTTAGCAATGGCAGTTAGCAGTTAGACTTATATACCGCTTCATAGAGCTTTCAGCCCTCGCTAAGCGGTTTACAGAGTCAGCATATCGCCCCCACAGTCTGGGTCCTCATTTTACCCACCTCGGAAGGATGGAAGGCTGAGTCAACCCTGAGCCGGTGAGATTTGAACCGCTGAACTGCAGATAACAGTCAGCTGAAGTGTCCTGCAGTACTGCGCCACCTCAGCTCTTATTTCTGTATATATTTTTAATGTAAGACAGTAAACTTACAAAGAGGGACTAAATATGGGCAAGAATTGGCTGCAAGCCTATTTTTTAAACTAGAAAGTCTCCTTTAAAAGAAATGCTCCCATTCACTCCCAAATTATAGCTGCCAGACAAACTTATTTCCAAATACCCTAGCCTCAAATACTGATGAAAGCATCAAAACTTTGCTATTAAATTATCTCATGGATTTTCCTTGACAGTACAGTCCCCAGCCTTACTCCATCTGGACCCAACATACATTTGATTAAAATCCAAACCTAGATTTCAATCAGCAGCTTAATACTGTCGTGATAGCCTGGATGTAAATTTGGTTCAATTATAGAACTGTTTTGCTGTCCAACTTCACCTATTCATTGCCTTGCCCAGGACACCTCCTGGCAGTTTCATTTGATATAACTCTCCAAAGGACATCTCTTGACAAGCAATCTTTCCTGGAATGACAAGACAACTTTAGGCAATCAGCAAATCCCAAAACAACAATCCCTTTTCCTGACCACTTTAATTCTGACGCTGAGTTTCAAGTTGAACATCAAATGTTTATAGATAGGAAACTATGCCAATTTCTTGTGAAATCTTTATGAAGATGTATGTTCCCATTTCTAGGCAAACATATAGGAAAGAAGACAAATTACAACGGAAGTGTGTGTGTGTCAGAGAGGGCGGTGGGGAGAGAGAAATCACTTCCAGAACTGGAACTCTCATGTATTTTCTTTAACCAGCTTCTGTTTGACTTCTCTTTCCTGAAATTGTAATCTTCATATAAAATTAATCAAAGAGTCTGCAATAGCCAAATAACAATGAACATTCTTAACTTTGTTTTTGGGGGGGTTATGCTTAACCTTTTTGTAATGAATTAACATTAATTACTAAGATGAAAGAATGGCACTGCCTATAATTAAGGAGACTGTATTTCATTTATCCATTCTTATTAGTGCTTTTACATGACTTTCAGTTGTATTCCCAAGGCAGATTATTACAAGACAGATCAATTAATATGTAAATACAAAACAAATTATAACCATATAAACTGAGATAAAGAGAAAAAAAATGCATGTAAAAATCTCATCAGAAAAACAGATGTAAGGGAAACACTTCTTGGGAAATATTTTTTTTCACTGTTGAAGCATTAGAAAAGGACTTTTCTTTCATATCCATCCCCCGGGAAGGGATCCTTCCAGAAAATATTCCCAATTCATTCTTTAATGTACAAGTAGGTGTAAATAAATGGAACAGGCTTCTGGTGTGTTGCTCCTAAACTCTGAAACCTGTAAAAGTAGTTTCAATTAGACCGAAAAGATCCTGGAAACCAGGGTTAGCAGTTAGCATAGCATAGTTTTTCTACAATTAATACAGTCAGATCAGTGGTGGGATCCTGCTGGTTTAACAACCGTTTCTGTGATTGCGTGCTGCACAAGAGCACGCACAGTTTTAACAAAACTTACCTTCCATGTTACTTCTGGTGAGTAACACAGATGAAGCATGGCAATCTTCAGTCCACAGATGAAGCATGGCAATCTTCTCTGCTGTGCGAATCAGCTGAGAGGATATAGATAAGTGTTGTGGCCCAGCAGGTGCCATTGGAGCTGCCACCAGACTCCAACAGCGAGGGCCCTCTGAGTCAGCTCTGGAGGATGTGGAGGACCCTGGAAAGGGTTCCGACTCTGAGCAGGGCGCAGAGAGGCTGGTTGGCCACCAGGAGGCGCCTGAGCCTTGGACCAGTGGGGAGGAGACAAGGGAGAGTGAGCCGGAGGCCAGTAGTGAGTTGTTCCTGGATGCACGCCAACGAAGAGCTACTAGGCGTCAGGAACAATTACACAATTACCGGAGGTGATTGTACTCAGATGGTGGTCATTAGGCTCCTCTCCAGACTATAAAAAGCTACTGGTGCACATGCCCCTCTTTGCAGAAGTCAACACAGGATTGAATGTTGGAGGACATTACTGTGAGCTTGGCAGGCTGGATTGCTGCCAAACCTTATCTGTGTTTATTGCTGCCTCAGTTTGTCTGAGTTGCTGCCAAGGTCCTTATCTGTTTGTTCTGCTTGGCTTTCAGCCACCAAGGTTTTGGTCTTGCTATTAAAGTACATTCCAGTTAAGCTTGTCTCGGCATTCATTACTGGATGGAGGAGGGGGTCAGAACAGGTAAGTAAGTACAGGGGTGGGTAGGCAGGCCCACCTGATCATCGGAACGAACCGGTTCACTCCTAGCTGATCGTCAGAGCTACTGGTTCATCCGAACGGGTCCAATACGGCTGAATCTCACCTCTGAGTCAGATTGAACTAATTCATGACATCTGAAAGATCTCAAAGACATCCACATAAAGGATATTACAGTGTGACATAATATTCAATTGAAATGAAATAAAGGGTTAATTGGTTCATTTACAGCACATGTATTAACTTAAAGGTTTATCTAATTTTCCCTTTTGACTTTAAGTGGAAAGAGATTACCAAAGGTGGCACATCCAGGGTTATAACAGAAAATAACAGAATAACAGAGTTGGAAGGAACCTTGGTGGGTCCTCTATTCCAATCCCCTGATCAAGCAAGTTCAATTACAACCAAATTACCCAGTCTTCCTTTCTGGATTCACTTTTTTTTTCCTTTTGAGAAAGGACAAGGCATGGAGTTAATAACCCACCAATTGTGCCTCCTTGAGAATGAAAATGATCAGTTGGGGGGGGGTGTGTGAATTTTGTTCATGCTGACTAAGGAGTTCTGGGAGATGAAGTCCATACCTGTTAAAGTTTCCAGGGTTGAAAAATACTGCTTTAGAGCTACATTATGTAAAAGGAAGAAAAAT
Organism: Thamnophis elegans; assembly: GCF_009769535.1. NCBI lineage: Eukaryota > Metazoa > Chordata > Lepidosauria > Squamata > Natricidae > Thamnophis > Thamnophis elegans. Next base: position 4,733,504 of record NC_045545.1, read on the forward strand.
GTGAAAATATAATTACAAGACAATGGAAAAGTCTCATGGGAAAAAAAAAAGACTTAGAGGAGAAGTGTACCTCCAGCCACATGGGAAGTATTTAGAGAAGTATTTCTCTGAAACAGTCTTCAGATAAGTGGTAGAAGTAAACTTCCCTTACCTCTGAAGCTTCAGAAGATCAATTCAGCAATTTAAAAGAAAAGAAAACCTATTAGAGTTCTCCATTCTAAGTGGCAATTCAAAAATCATTAGAGCCATGGTGGTGCCGTGGTTAGAATGCACTACTGCAGCAGTGGTGGGTTTCAAAAATTGTTGGAACCTACTCTGTGGGTGTGGCCTCCTTTGTGGGAGTGGCTTGCCACCCATGTGACCGGATGGGAGTGTCTTGCCGCCCATGTGACCGGATATGAAGATGCCGACGACACTTGTCAGAACCACCTTAAATTACCTCACACACAGCACTGGCATTCATAAGAATATGATGCAAACTTGTTTTTTAAAAGGCATCTTTGGTTTGCGTTAAAACAACTTCCACACACGCAATGTTCTGATTGCACCACAAACGCAGTAGTCATCCTTACCTTTCACAGAGGCACTGAGTTTTATAAATAGGAGCATGATAGTGTAGAATAATCATCTCCAAGGACCAGTGGTGGGTTTCAAAAATTTTTGGAACCTCTTCTGTAGGTGTGGCCTGCTTTCCGGGTCCACTGGTGGAACCTCTTCTAACCGGTTCGGTAGATTTGATGAACTGGTTCTACCGAATCGGTGCGAACTGCTAGGAACCCACCTCTGTACTGCAGGCTACTTCTGCTGACTGCCAGCTGCCTGCAGTTCAGCAGTTCAATTGTTCCTGCCTCAAGCCTTCCATCCTTCCAAGGTCAGTAAAATGAAGACCCAGATCGTTGGGGGCAATAGGCTGACTCTGTAAACTGCTTAGAGAGGGCTGTGAAGCACTGTGAAGTGGTATATAAGTCTGAGTGCAATTGCTATTTTTTTAATTAAAAAAACCCCTACATACACACAAATTTCCCCATTGTGAAATATTTCCTTTTAAAATAAGCAACTTAATTAAGAGAAAGGAAGATAAACTGTGAGCAAACAAATTTTAAAGAATGGGGCGAGAAAGAAAGAGAGGGAAGAAATCCAGATGTCATTTACACAGCCACGATTCACTATATGTTTTTCTTGCCTTGGAAACAATATTTGTTTCTATTGTGCTAAACATGGATTTATACAGTGCCCTCTGCTTTTCAACTTCTCACCTCTCCATTTCAGGATGTCATCAACTCCATCCAACCACAACATTGTTAGTCTGCCCCTTTCTCTCAACCCATTCACTTCTTTATCCCGCTCTAGTTACAGTGGCTTACATAGCTTTCTACTAAAAGAAAGTAGAAAAAGAAAAAAAAAGATAGCATCAGAAAGTAAGAAAGAACAAAAGAAAGAAAGAGAAAGAAAGAGAAAGAAAGGAAGGAAGGAAGGAAGGAAGGAAGGAAGGAAGAGGTAAATGGAGGAAGGAAGGAAAGAAAAAAGGAAGGAAGGAGGGAGGGAGGGAGGAAGGAAGGAAGGAAGGAAGTTCACTCCTGAGAAATAGCCAAACACAAAATGCATTCCCAGAACAGAGGGAAACTTCATTCACAATAAAATCTCTTCCCAAACCCACATAACTCCCAGAGGAAATAAAAGAGGAGCAAAAGGGGAGTGGAGTTTGCAGGAGACAATTCTTTCACTTAATTGGTTCGTGGCTCTCCGAGACTCCTTGCCAAGTTTTGCAGATATCGGCCTGTCAGCTCTCCACACCAGATAAGCTCTGTGACTGTAAATCCTCCCTCGAAAGACTTTGCTGGATGTGAATGAGCAAAATTCACAGTCAATGAATAAAAGGGATTTTTGTTGGGACAAGGAGTTTGCTTCATGCTCTTGGGAAGCCTCGGTCAGAACACATTCTATCTATGCCAGCCTGGTTCTATTGCCTCTGCTGCCTAGCCAAGATAGATTACTGCCAGCAAGCCATAAACGTGACCCGTCTGGGTTCTATCTGGAAGAGGCCAAACTTTATTCAATAACCCTTGTGCAGCCTAATTCCATAAAACCCAGGAATTAGAAGCAGCAAACTACAACACCCCTATAAGGAAAGTCAATGGGCATTCCCAATTTTCCTATCAAGTCTTGGCACACCAGGAAAGCAAGTGGAAAAATAAAATGAAGCCTTATTTTTTCAAAGCTTTCCTTTTTAAAAAAATTGGTAAAAGACATATGTTAGTTCAGTTCTTTTCCGGGCATTTTGGAAGCTCTGAAGCTGTCCTTTCCTCACTACAGACGCTGCCTTGGAAGAGGTATAAGGGAAATATTTTTTAAAAAATATATTGCAGTAAACCTTTCAAGATATCTGGCTGAAAATTGACATCTCAAATCTCTCAACCTGCTGTTTCCTTGTTATTATGGTGGATTCTGCCAAGCGAATAAAACAGTTGCAAGTGCTTTTAATGCTTCCCCGGAAGAGTTTATGATCAATCTTTTTGTTTAATTGAATATCAAATTGGCTCAAATCAAATCACTTTGCCTGCAAAGCTCAAATTGCAAACTCAATCAAATTATGCCCTTCTCCGATTTTGACTTCCCAGTTCAGATTGAATTGAGCCTGATTTGCGCTGGCCTATATCGAAATTCAAGATCCAAACTCAAAACCTGTGAGAGCAATGAAGTGACCTGCCTCCTGTTTTCATGGGTAGTCCATGACTTGAAATTTCTAAACGAAAATTGAATACCTGTCTGGGATGGTGTGAAGATTCCTATCCTGTGGAGAGTTTTTCTAGTCCATCCCAAGGTGCCTTCCAACCTTGTGATTCTATGACGTACATTTGATCTCTCCTTTAAAAAAAAAAAAAGTGCATGGCTATATGTTACTCGGTATAATTGTTACCCTGTCATTGATCTGCATTTTTTTTAAAATTAACACTAGGAACAAAGGCAGGCCAGCTCTTCCAATAACAAACACCCCTCTCTGATCTCAGGCAGATCATTGTTCCCCACTTTTTCTTAACAGGAGACTGATGTTTGTTGGTTGGTTTTTCAATCTCAGCAAATTTAAAATGTGTGCTTGGAGAATTCTGGGAGTTGAAGTCACACCTTACGAAAGAAGATAAACCCTTCTTAATATGTAATCTTTTCTTGCTTGTTTGTAAATAAATGGGAGGGAGAGATTGAAGGTCTGTAAAACTTATCCCATGAAAGCAACCTTTGTGAGTTTTATTCCAAGGAATTTCTTCCACACCACTACCCAGGTTCAGCAAGGAGAGTTGGGGTAGGATCTCTCTGACACTCTAAGTATTGGGAGTTTATTAATGAACTTTTGTTACTTGCAATAGTCTCGAAGCAGAGGTGGTACTCAGCAGGTTCTGACCAGTTCTGGAGGACCAGTAGCGGGAATTTTGAGTAGTTCAGAGCAGTGTTTTTCAACCTTTTTTGTGCAAAGGCACACTTTTTTCATGAAAAAAATCACGAGGCACACCACCATTAGAAAATGTTAAAAAAAATTAACTCTGTGCCTATATTGACTATAGGCTGGTGTTTTTCCCACGGCACACCTTACACTATGTCACGGCACACTAGTGTGCTGCGGCACAGTGGTTGAAAAACACTGGTTCAGAGAACTGGTAAATACCACTTCTGGCTGGCCCCGCCCGCATCTATTAACTGCCTCCCGAGTCCCAGCTGATTGGGAGGAAATGGGGATTTTGCAGTAACTTTCCCCTGGAGAGGGGAGGGAATGGAAATTTTACAATATCCTTCCCCTGTCACACATACCAAGCCATACCCACCAAGCCATGCCACACCCACCAAGCTATGCCCACAGAACCAGTCATAACAAATTTTGAATCCCACCACTGTCCCGAAGTCTTCCCTGTATCCACCCTCTTCCATATGCAACCTAAAAACTGCTAAAGCTGGCAACAGTTGATAGTGCGGATGGATGGATGGATGGATGGATGGATGGATGGATGGATGGATGGATGGATGGATGCAGTGGTGGGTTTCAAAAAAATTTGGAACCTACTCTGTGGGTGTGGCCTCCTTTGTGGGAGTGGCTTGCCAGCCATGTGACCTGGTGGGAGTGGCTTGCTGGCCATGTGTTCCCTCTCTCTCTCTCTCTCTCTCTCTCTCTCTCTCTTTCCTTCCTTTTGTCTCTCTGTCCCTTTTTTCTTTTTTCTTTCATCTCTCACTCTATTTCTTTTTTCTTTCTTTCTTTCTTTCTTTCTTTCTTTCTCTTTTTCTCTCTCTCTCTGTGTCAGTCTGTCTGTCTGTCTCTCTCTGTGTGTGTGTGTGTGTCAGTGGTGGGTTTCAAAAAATGTTTGGCACCTCTTCTGTAGGTGTGGCCTGCTTTCCGGGTCCACTGGTGGAACCTCCTCTAACCGGTTCGCTAGATTTGATGATGGATGGATGGATGGATGGATTGTTGAATGGATGGATGGATGGATGGATGGATATTATACTGCAATAATTTGATATGAAATGGCTCTTTCCTATAGAAACACATTAATACACGTGCTTCTGTTTCTTTTGAAGTTGCATTCATAAAGGATGGAAGGGCATGTATGAATTTATTTTTAATAGATATCTTCTTTGGAATGATTAATCCCCTAGAGAATAAAATTGTAATATTTTATTTATTTATGTATTGGATTTATGTGTAAAGCTTTGTCAATTCCATGTTAACATGACATTTTCTAACTGCAAAGCATGATAATACAGACAGGTTTTTATTAATAGCATAGGTAACCTCTCCCATGCACAGTTTTATAACAATGTGTGTAGAAATATACATGCATGGAATACACCTAAATGCATGCATGGGTATATTTCTAAAGACCGACTTCCATATCTGAACACCTATTTTTTTCTTCTGATTTGGAGGTCATCTAGCTATTGAACAGTGAATTAAACGGCTGCCATATATCCCTTCTTTCTTCTTATTGCAAAAATCCTTCGTTCTGGAAGGCTTCATTTTTAATTTAGCAGACAAAAAATAATGAATAATGCAGATGAACAACTAATGCTCCAACACTGAGTATGACAGAAAGCTGATGTTTACACAGGAGAATGAAATATCATTTCATTAAACTGCGCGGAGTGGTGCTGTGTGTGCATTGCACTGGCTTGGTGGGTTTTTTTTTTAATTGGATATTCTATCCTGCAATCATCAATATTTCTATATTAAGCTGCTGCATTGCACGTTTAGTCCTTGTCTATTTCTTTCAAGTGACAGCAATTATTAACATGATAGCTAACCAACAGAGGTGCTTATCGAACACCGTTTAATGATAGTAGATATCTTACAGCCATCAGCTACAACTTTGCATACAAAGGACTTACAACAAGGTAAACCTGAGAGAAGGGGGTGGCCATAATCTATCTATCTTCCTTCCTCCCTGTCTTCCTTTCCCCCCACTAGATATAAATTTGAAGTTCATTAGCATTTTTAGGAAAGGAAGATCAGCACTATATGTGATTAAGTGCATTATATGTCGTAATAGGAAATAAAGCTATCCTTACAGTAAATACTAGATTAGAAATCATTGCAAGCTCTTGAATAGATAGATAGATAAATAGATAGATAGATAGATAGATAGATAGATAGATAGATAGATAGATAGATAGATGATAGATTGATATAGATATAGATATAGATATAGATATAGAGATAGAGATAGATAGAGATAGAGAGATAGAAATAGAGATAGAGATAGAGAGATAGAGAGATAGAGAGATAGAGAGATAGAGAGATAGAGAGATAGAGAGATAGAGAGATAGAGAGATAGAGAGATAGAGAGATAGAGAGATTGATAGATAGAGAGAGAGAGAGAGAGAGAGAGAGAGAGAGCTACAGCTACACACACACACACACACACACACACATATATATATATATATATACTTAAAGTCACAACCCCTGGTATGCCCAAGTATGGGAGGAAGGTCACACTTCCACTCTCTGTCATTAGGCTCATCACAAGAGACCATCCAGACAGAAACCCAATATTTTTTTACTGTTGCCTTTTTGTTACATTTGTTATATTTATGCTGATAAATAAATAAAGGGAGACTTTAAGTATATACCTCCCACCCTGGCTGGCTGATAAGGAGTCGTTCTCTGTAGCTCAAATGGTTAACTCCCTGCCTGGGAGGCAATGGAGCACAGGTTCGATTCCCAAACTTGGGTATGGCTAGCTGATGAGAGCTAAATAGCTTGAAATAGATCTATACTAGTCTCCCTTTATTTATTTATCAGCATAAATATAACATACATACATACATACATACATACATACATACATACATACATACATACATACATATATATATATATATATATATATATATATATATATATATATATATGAGATAATGCTCTGGTCACAGTGTTTGAGTCACATTTAAGCAAGGAAATAAAATCTAGTTTAGACAATATTGTTATATTTTAATCTTTATTGCCATCTTGTGGCTAAATCAAATTCTATTTCCTCTTCTATTTCAATGCTTCAGCATAGTGAGCTGTATAGATATAAAACTGCTCTACTGGGTAGGGTGTGGGATTAGTCCTGACATTGTTTTGAGAGGACTGGGGTGGAAACAGCTCTTGAAACATGTACAATTTTCTCAACTTCCTTCCCAGAGTTTAAATTAAGCCTTCAATGTTAACATACATTTTAGGAGAATTTCAAGAGTCCAACATTTAATGGGTTCCTGGTCCATTGTGTTGTTTTAGTCATTTGACACTATCTGATTGCCTTAGTCCAGCGCCAAAAGTACCCAGATTGCTGTGTTAACTAATAAGGATCCATCTTATTTATGCATGAATATAAACTAACATCTGCCAAATTCTATCTGAGTATTTTAATTCTCTTCTCCTCTCCTGCCCCAAACAAAGATGACCATCTGGTCTGTCATCAGCCTTGATCTTGCTCTGAAAATTAAATGCAAATATCACCTGCCTTAGATGCATTGTTCTCACTTAAACACAGACAAAACTTTTGACAGTTTCCATCTATTACTTAGTACGAGGTTCGAGGTTCATTTTATTTATATGCCGCCCTATTCCCAGTGGGACTCAGAGCGGCGCACAAACCCAAAGGAGGGGAAGGGAAACACAAAAACTACAGCAAAAAATACAGGGCATTTTAAAATGGCCAACAGCCACACGATTCGAGAGGGGAAGGGAACTCATCGACCCCAGGCCTGCCGACACAGCCAGGTTTTAACGGCTTTTCGGAAGGCCTGGAGAGAGGTGAGGGTCCGAATCTCTGCGGGGAGCTCGTTCCAAAGGGCCGGAGCCGCCACAGAGAAGGCCCATTTGAGTAACCTGAAATGTTCTCCCAGTACAGCAGTCATAGGTCCAGATGGGAGGGGCATGACAATTAAAACATTTTTTTCATTCTGAACAAAATAAAAAGGCTGGAAAAGAAGTCCGGGATTGTAGAAGGCTAGGAGAGCTTTCAGCACGTAATCGGATTTTTAATATAGCCTCCTCTGGAGAAGAAAACTTTTGAAATGTTCGTGATGCTACGTCACAACTCTGTGATAGCTGAAACCATGGATGGACAATTCAGTGGTGGGATTCAAATAATTTAACAACTGGTTCTCTGCCCTAATAACCAGCTGGGTAGATGTGGCTTTGTGGTCCTGTGACTGTATGGCCATGGCCAACTCAACGTCATTCACGTCGATGGGCGCTTCACCTTAGTTGTTACAATATAATAAGGGTTAACTGGAGAGGCAGTTTCTGTAAGCAGGGCAATAAAGATTAGGCTAGAAACAACACCAGAATGTTTCCTTCCTGTCTTCCTTACAGGATTAGCCCTGTAAAGTAGGGAAAAAAATATCAGTTTTCTTCCAACAACTGGTTCTACCAACTGCTTACAAAGTTAACAACCGGTTCTCCTGAATAGGTGCGAACTGGCTGAATCCCACTGCTGGAACAATTCAAGAAAGCCATTTTGCATTCTTAGCCTCGGACTCCCAATTCTGCTTCATGAATCTGAGCAAGTTTACTGTGTAGTGGGCTTCAGTAGGCAAGAACCAGATCAGCATAGCTGCGACAGAATTTATTGACTCAAAAATGGAACTAAGGAACTGCAGGCAAACGATTTATACTCTAGGCCCGCAGAGCCTTAACCCATCATAGAATTAGAAAAAGCCCACCCGTAATCAGGGGTGGGTTTCAACCGGTTCGCGGCGGTCCCTGCGAACCGGTTGGTCTGCGAACCCGGAAGTAAGTAACTTCCGGGAACGGCGAAGGATCCACCCGCCTGCCCGCGTTCCTTACCCGGTTTTGACGAGTTCTGCGCTTCCACGCATGCGTAGGATGCATACAGCGCCTGCGCGATCCTCCAGGAGCAGCTGGAGCATCGCACAGACGCTAGTACGCATGCGTGCACCTCGCGCGTGCACGAGGACGCTGCCCGCCCCGTTCCAACCGAACCGGTTGGAACGGGGCGAGAAACCCACCCCTGCCCATAATATAAATGTTCTACATTTCCCTCCAAAACAGTTGGGGGGGTCATCTAAAGGTTAGTTAACTTTAGCACACTTAACACAACTATAAACATTCAATACATAGCAAACGTTGATTAGCCAGACTTGCTCTGCGATACAAGATTTTAAGTCTGCCAAATTTAGCCCATGCTGAGAGTTTTCAGTATATCTCAGCCTGAATGTTGTAAGGTGCATGAAAGACGTTTATAGCACATCTCTTTTATGCTATTTCAGATTATTTTTTTCCTTTTGGGTTTGCTAGTTACAATTACCTTCCTCACCATAAACGCTGTTACTCCCAGCAGTCGTAATAAATGTTGAGCGATTATAGGACTAGAAAACTTTGGATATAAAACCATGGGTTTGTGTTTTGGGAGTTTGGCTCCAACTTTGTGTTGTATTCAGTTTGGAAGGAACATTAATCTTAGCCTCACCAGTTTATTCTTCAGTGAAATGTTTTATTACTGGCTAAGCCTACCACTGAAAATCTTTTTTCATAGTACTCATAATATTTTCTCAATAATCCAAATATGCCAACCCATTCAAAGACTGGAGGTCAGAATCTGCACCGCAGCTGGAAGCATGTGGTTCCTGTTTTTCTGATTATCCCAATTTGCTAATTAACCTTATTTTACATTTGAACACACTTCTATTTCTAAGTAAAAGAGAAAAGAAGGTAATTCCAGGAACAGATGTTTAGGTCAGAGAAGCAATATAGTAACTCAGTGGTAAGGTGGTGGAACCATGGCAACTTGAGGGTTGCAATATTTCAGTAAAGGTATTATCAAGTTATGGACATACTTTTATTCTGCATCCACGTACATACCGGGGAAACTAAAGGCAATTTAACTAGAATATTAATTTTACTACATCCTTGAGAGGTTTCTTTCTGCAAAGCTTTTGAACAATGAAGCCAATAAACAAATCTAAAAGACTAAGATTCCAGAACAGCATGTCTCTGTTCTCAACTCAAAATAGCATATTCTTATCCGTTTCTTAAGTATCATAGTAGTAAGACATTTTCAAAAGAGCATTTGTTCTCAACCCAAGCATGTATGTTCCTATCTATTTCTTAGATAACATAGAAGTAAAACATCATATTGGGCCATTACCTTGAAACCCATCATATTATTGCTAAAAGGGAAACTTTATTCTTTAGGGCAGAAACTAACTTTTTGGTGTAAAATTGTGCCACCGTTTTTTAGCACCAATACCACCTATTCTGTAATCCTTGAGTTTGGCTTCCTATGATTGAATCTGGACTCAACTGTATGATTTACCAGTTCTGCGAGGGAATTAGGGTTTCCTGTTATTAGCTTGAAGGAGATTTAAGCTTCGACGTATTTTTCTTAAAACAGAAATCTAGAGAATTATTTATCGGGCCTAATGCCTGACTTCAATCTATCTCCTGTTACTGATCTCCCACTGATCTGATCACATCTGAATCATAACATCATTTCTTTTCATCTTTCTAAAAACTTGTCTCCATGTGCCGTGAATTAAGTTTAGTTAGAGCACTTGTATTTGGAAGACACCATCTCAGCAATCCAAATTGTACTGCCATTACCAGCTTATCATTTCTTCTAATCTTTTAAGTATCTCATTTTTCACTCCGGAAATATGTTGTTGATGCCTGGGTAACTTTTCTGCTTTGGAAAACTATTCTGGTAATATACCTTTAATTTTTTTTTAAAAAAAATGCACATTGAATTTACAATGATTATAATCTCCTGTAATCTTTCCTTATTTTATCATTTCCTTGTTATTATTTGAGCCAACGTTTATATTGTGTTTTTAAAAAAATACATTATAGTTCTTGAGGAGATAAGAGTGGTTTTAGGATGGATTAAAATAAGCATCCTTTCTTAGCAATGATGGAGTGCACATTATGAATGTTGAATGTTGAATGTTGATTTTATTTATATGCCGCCCTTTCCCCCCGAAGGGGACTCAGGGCGGCTCACAACTCAACCAGGAAAGGGGGATACAAACAGAAAATTAAAACGACACAAAACAATACATAATTTAAAATACACAACAGTCATACCAATTCGAGACGGGGGCAATAGTTCTTTAGCCCCAGGCCTGTCGGAACAGCCAGGTTTTAAGGGCTTTGCGGAAGGCCTGGATGGTGGTGAGGGTCTGAATCTCCACGGGGAGTTCGTTCCAGAGGGTCGGAGCAGCCACAGAGAAGGGTCTCCTCCGGGTAGTCGCCAGTCGACACTGGCCGGCGGATGGAATTCGGAGGAGGCCTAATCTGTGGGATCTAATTGGTCGTAGGGAGGTAATTGGCAGCAGGCGGTCTCTCAAGTACCCAGGTCCAATACCATGAAGGGCTTTATAAGTGACGACTAGCGCCTTGAAGCATATCCGGAGACCAATAGGCAGCCAGTGCAGCTCGCGGAGGATAGGTGTTACGTGGGTGAACCGAGGTGCACCCACGATCGCTCGCGCGGCTGCATTCTGGACAAGCTGAAGTTGCCGAATGCTCTTCAAGGGCTGCCCCATGTAGAGCACGTTGCAGTAGTCCAGTCTAGAGGTCACAAGGGCGCGAGTGACTGTTGTGAGGGCCTCCCGGTTCAATATGGTTTTACTTTGGATGTTCAGGGCTGTCACACTTTGTGGGTGGGCATGCTGTGGGAAAGGCAGGGCTAGATGAATCAAAAGTTGGAATTAATATTGCCGGGAGAAATATCAACAACCTCAGATATGCAGATGACACCACTCTAATGGCAGAAAGGGAAGAGGAACTAAAGAGCCTCTTCATGCAGGTAAAGGAGGACAGTGCAAAAGTTGGCTTGAAACTCAACATTAAGAAAACTAAGATCATGGCAAATAGACGGGGAAGAAATGGAGGTAGAGAAAGATTTTATTTTTGGGGGCTCCAACATCACCGCAGATGGGGATTGTAGCCAGAAATCAAAAAGACGCTTGCTCCTGGGAAGGAAAGCTATGGCAAATCTAGACCGCATCCTAAAAAGCAGAGACATCACCCTGCCAACAGAAGTTCGTATAGTCAAGGCTATGGTTTCCCCAGTTGCAATGGATGGCTGTGAAAGTTGGACCATAAGAAAGGCTGAACACCAAAGAATGGAGGCCTTTGAACTCTGGTGCTGGAAAAGACTCCTGCGAGTCCCTTGGACTGCAAGGCCATCCAACCGGTCAGTCCTAGAGGAGATCAATCCTGACTGCTCTTTAGAAGGCCAGATCCTGAAGATGAAACTCAAATTCTTTGGCCACCTAATGAGAAGGAAGGACTCACTGGAGAAGAGCCTCATGCTGGGAAAGATTGAAGGCAAAAGAAGAAGGGGACGACAGAGAAGGAGGTGACTGGACGGAGTCACCAAAGCAATAGGCATGAGCTTAAATGGACTCCAGAGGATGGTTGAGGGCAGGAAGCACCTGGAGGAATGTTGTCCATGGGGTCGCAATGGGTGAGACTTTGCAACTAACAACAATAACAACAACAATGCTGTGGGAAATGGGAGGGGGGTTGGATGGAGTTGGAGAGAGATATATAGCCACAACAACATTCTTTTCTCTGGGAGTCAAGGAGGTTCAGCCTGGAACCTGGAGAGGCATGACTGGGAATCATCTCCAGTTGGGACGGTGACCTGATTGGACCATATGATGGGCAATTACCTCCTGTAATTGTGTAATTGTTCCTGACACCTAGTAGCTCTTCAATGGCATGCATCCAGGAACAACTCACTCCTGGCTTCTGGATCACTCTCCCTTGTCTCCTCCCCACTGGCCCAAGGCTCAGGTGCCTCCTGGTGGCCAACCAGCCTCTCTGTGCCCTGCTCGGAGTCGGAACCATGTCCAGGGTCCTCCACATCCTCCAGAGCCGACTCATAGGGCCCCTCGCTGTCGGAGTCTGGTGGCAGCTCCAACGGCTCCTGCAGGGCCACAACAGGAAGGTAAGTGAATCCCACCACTGATATAACTGATATAAATACAGGCAACTTGCAACATTTAGTTTAATGACCATTCAAAGTTACAATGGCACTGAAAAACGTGACTTATGACCATTTTTCATAGTTATTCGCACCATCCCCATGTTCATGTGATCAAAATTCAGATGCTTGGCAAGTGGTTCATACTTACGACCTTTGCTGTGTCCCAAGGTCATGGGATCACCTCTGTGACCTTCTGATAAGCAAAGTCAAAGTCAGATTCATTTAGCAAAAGCAATAGCAGTTAGACTTATATACCGCTTCATAGGGCTTTCAGCCCTCTCTAAGCGGTTTACAGAGTCAGCATATCACCCCCAACAGTCTGGGTCCTCATTTCACCCACCTCAGAAGGATGGAAGGCTGAGTCAACCTTGAGCCGGTGAGATTAGAACTGCTGAACTGCAGATAACAGTCAGCTGAAGTGGCCTGCAGTGCTGCACCCTAACCACTGCACCACCTCGGCTCTATATTTAACATCCATGTTACTAACCCATCAATTGCAGTGATTCACTTAAGGCAAGAAAAGTCACAAAATGGAACAAAACTCACCTAACAAATGTCTCACTTAACCACCGAAATTTTCCACTCGGTTGTGGTCTGGTCGTACGTTGAGGACTACCTATATTTTGCGCCAATGGCTTGGTAGCTGATTTCTGGAGGAAACGTTTTCAGCAAGTTAATAGAATCTAAACTTTGCAGGACTGGAAGATTAGCTTCGTGAGGTTTGAACAAAAGTAACCCCCCCTCAGATTTTAATACTTTTATTGTGATACATGTCTCTTTCTGCATGAATTCCAGGAAGGGTGTGCTATGTGATAAATAGTACACGCTGTGTGATTGACTCTCACCCACAATATTACTTCCAATTCTTCACCAATGTAAGGTTCTCATATTGTATATATTGCAAAAAAAGAGCCACTTTTCTGAATTCAGTTTCCATGGAAAGCAAAGATGTAATTACAATAAAGTCAGGGAGCTTCTTGCTATCATCAGGATCCTCTTATTCTCAGCTAACATTCTTAGTCATTCAGCCTCCGCCAGAATAAATGGCTTTCGGGAATAAATGGTTAGGGTGATATCAATTCCCTTAAAAGTAAAGACTCACTCGTGCCCTTGTGACCTCTAGGCTGGAGTACTGCAATGTGCTCTACATGGGGCTGCCCTTGAAGAGTATTCGGCGACTTCAGCTGGTCCAGAATGCGGCCGCGCGAGCGATTGTGGGTGCACCTCGATTCACCCACGTAACACCTATCCTCCGCGAGCTGCACTGGCTGCCTGTTGATCTCCAGGTGCGCTTCAAGGTGCTACTTGTCACCTACAAAGCCCTTCATGGTATTGGATCTGGGTACTTGAGAGACCGCCTGCTGCCAATCACCTCCACTAGGCCGATAAGATCCCATAGATTAGGCCTCCTCCGAATTCCATCAGCCGGCCAATGTCGGCTGGCGACTACCCGGAGGAGGGCCTTCTCGGTGGCTGCTCCGACCCTCTGGAACGAGCTCCCCGTGGAGATCCGGACCCTCACCACCCTCCAGACCTTCCGCGTCGCCCTTAAAATCTGGCTGTCCCGGCTGGCCTGGGGTTAAAGACTCTAACCCCTACTCGAATTGTATGACTGTTGAGTTCTTAAATGATGTAGTGTCTTTATGTTGTAAATTGTTTGTCTTCCCCCCCCCCCCACCTTTTGAACTGTGAGCCGCCCTGAGTCCCCCCAGGGAAAAGGGCAGCATACAAATAAAGTGACTAAATGACTAAATAGGCATGTTCCAAAACCATCCGGACTACACAACCCTCTAAAAGGAGGCAAATGACCAGCTGTCTGCAAGGAATATCAATCCTTCCATTCCCCACTTTTCCTATCAGAGCTGAAGAAGCTTCTTGGATGAGAAGTGAAATGTCTTCAAAGGAGAATAAATGACAGTAAAAATATAAAGCACAATATAGGTAAATAATATTTGGTCATAAGTAGCTGAGTATAAATAAATAAAGAATTGTACATAAAAATGGATAACGAACAAGGAGGTTACGAACGCAAGATAGAAATGTACAGTAGGGAAAACACTAACTGCAAAGAAACCGATTCGGAACTGCGGTATGACATACGATGGAACTTATTGTTCCTATGTTGTTTTTAAGTTATGTGTTTGTTTCTGTTGATGTGCTTATTACCGAGCCGAGGTGGCGCGGTGGTTAAATGCAGCACTGCAGGCTACTTCAGCTGACTGCAGTTCTGCAGTTCGGCTGTTCAAATCTCACCGGCTCAAGGTTGACTCAGCCTTCCATCCTTCCGAGGTGGGTGAAATGAGGACCCGGATTGTTGTTGGGGGCAATATGCTGACTATGTAAACCGCTTAGAGAGGGCCGAAAGCCCTATGAAGCGGTATATAAGTCTAACTGCTATTGCTATATAAAATTAAAATTAAAATTAAAAAAAAAATGTCTTCGAAAGGAAAAAAAACAAGAAAGTCCAGTTGACTCCTGAAAAAAGCATCTTTGGGACAACCATGACCTTGAGGATGGAGAATCTCTACAGAGGACTAAACTTCTCAGTAATAAAACCTGAGTAGAATAGGATGGAAGAGGGGAGTAGAGGAAGGCCACTTTTAATAAAACAGCTGGAGCAAAATTACATGTTGATGGGGACAACTGGGAATTTTGGTGAATTTTTAAACACCATGGTCCAGTTCTTCTTTGAAAACGTAAACTCTGATGGTGTGCATGACTTATCCTGATTGGAACTAAAAGAAAGAAAGGAAAAGCAGTCTTGAGTTCTCCTGAATCTTACGAAATTGATGCTGGGGAAAAGATTGGCATCAATAGCAATAGTTAGACTTATATACCGCTTCATAGGGCTTTCAGCTCTCTCTAAGCAGTTTACAGAGTCAGCATATTGCCCCCAACAACAATCTGGGTCCTCATTTTACCCACCTCGGAAGGATGGAAGGCTGAGTAAACCTTGAGCCTAGTGGGATTTGAACAGCCGAACTGCTGAACTGCAGTCAGCTGAAGTAGCCTGCAGTGCTGCATTTAACCACTGCGCCACCTCGGTTCTTCATCAGATTGTATGATGATTGCAGAAGGATGTGGCTATCAGGGTTCCAAAAAACACCCCCAATGAAATAACCCCCCCCCTCAAGACTTGTGTTTCCTCAAAGTTCCACTTTATTAGAGATGTCATGTTGGCACATCTGGGAAAACCCAAATCTGAAAGCTTCCAGGTTTTCCCCATCCAGTTGAAAGTTCAAGACCCTGCCCCCAACACTCACAAGTCCATCCCAGGGTCCAATCTTCCACTGTCACGAAGACAAATTCCTCCCATCCACATCCAGCCAGGTGCAGGGACAAAAGTGACCTTGACTTTCTGAGAAAGAATGTCATTATGACTACATATCATCCAACTCTGCATAATCCCCCCCCCCATTTTCCCACAATAGAAAGTGTGGCAGGCCGGAAGTCCAGAAAGAAAGGACGGTGGCTATATTCTGATTGCACTCCATTAAGTTAAGACGGAGAGCCAATCTGGTGATAAGACATCAGGCTTGAAACCAGGAGACTATGAATTCTAGTTCTGCCTTGGTCACGAAGCCAGCTGGGTGACCTTGGACCTAGCTGGCTTCTTTCAGCCCTAGGAAGCAGGAAACTACTTCTGAAAAACCTTGCCAAGAAGGTTGCTAAGAAACCAAGCATCCAGGTGGTTTTCAAGAACTGGACATGATTGAACAAAAGAAAAATAATAATTAAGATGATCTTGAGAAATATGCAGTCAGTGAATACTCAGGTAACGTTTTGTTGCAGAGAAATAGAGCCCATTCAGCCTAACTATAATATAGCATATATCTCCATAGGTGGCATTTCAAAAGACCTATTCTCACATCTACAGTGAATATTGCACCAATAATTATTATACCTTAAAGCTCATTTTGCAAGATGCTTAAGTTAGCAGTGTTTTGCTGCGGAAGAAAATATAGACAAAAAAATAATAATACAGGGGAGCATAACCATTGGAGTTCTTTTGGATTCGTAGTTCGGCCTTTTATCAAATGCAGCTGATGTGTTAGGAAAAAGAACTATAACATAATAGAGTGAAAGCCCATATTTTAAGCTGATTCGTATTTCAGAAATCCATGGTGTAGCTATCCAGAAATGTACCATTTCAAGGGCATGGGGAGGAAGAGAATTCCATATAAATATAAATGCTCCCATCCGTGGTATAGTTGCTTCTGTTTTTCAATCACTCTACTACGCCTATTTAATCATTTCAGTTAGGGTGATTTTACTGTTGTTAGTTACTGTTGGTTTTATTAAGAACCACAAAAGTGGATTTACCAAACAAGCAATTATAAAGGATTGACATA
Organism: Thamnophis elegans; assembly: GCF_009769535.1. Lineage (NCBI taxonomy): Eukaryota > Metazoa > Chordata > Lepidosauria > Squamata > Natricidae > Thamnophis > Thamnophis elegans. Next base: position 4,750,341 of record NC_045545.1, read on the forward strand.
TAGTTTATCAACATTTTAGGCTGCTGGTGGCGCAATACTGGAAGAAGGAAGATTTGCCTACTATTCAAGAATGGACATTAAAAGTCACAAACCTAGCAGAGATGGCTAAAATATCAGCATATCTCAATGACCACTCAAATGAGAGATATAAACTGGAGTGGAGAAGATGGATTGACTATACTCAAAATAAATACAGGACTAAGAAATTCCAGATAGTTTATGACTGAAGAAACAAGGAATGACATAATCTGTTTAGAGCTAGCCTAGCAAAGAGGAGTTAAAGCTCAAATGAAAGATGATACTAACTTTTTTTACGTTTATCTTAGAATATCTTTGTTAAAGATTTATACCCTGTATTGGTTCTGGGAAGCATGGGGGGGAGGTTGGGGGGGGGGTGTTGGGTGGGGAGGATAGGGGAGGGAGGTAAACATTTGTAAAAGTTTTTTTTTTCAAAATTTTCAATTAAAAAAAACATTTTAGGTATACAAGCTTAATTTCTTTTCTAAGATTCTTCAGAGATTGGGACTAGCCAGGGGTGGGATTTGGAGGTTCTTCAAACTGGCCATAATGTTAGCTACAGGTTCTCCCACAGCAGCCCACCCCTGGTTGAGTGTGTCAGATGTTTCAGTCACTGGAATGACTGGCTTGCTGCAGGGGGTCAAATACATTGTACAACTTTGCCAAAATCCCTTCCTACCAACTGGAAGGGATCTCCCCATTCTCCCCCTTCCTCTCAAGAAGGATGTATCCCATATTTCTCTTACTTTGACGTTACGCAGGGATAGCAGCAGTCTCAGTGATTACTCAGCTGTGTTCTTCTCCATTAAATCAGAATTTTGAGCCACCAAAATCCAGGAAAAAAATATTATCTGGGCCTGCGGATCACAGTAGTAAAATGGAAAAATAAATAAATATTGCCACCACGAACAGGTTCACTTGCTTGTCTAGGTTTCCACTGCTGTAGCATGTTCGTGTTTGACCACATCTAGGATAAGTACACCAAGAAAAATAAATACTGTTGTCGTGAGCTTGCTGTGTTTTAAGGACAATCCTGTGCAAAGAGTTCTCCAAAAACCTTGCAGAAAGAATCTTTCTGAGCAAACGGAGATTAGATCTGTGACAACATTTTATTATCAGTTCAAGCCACTATTTTCCCCATTTATCAAATAGGAAATTTCCTAATCCCTTCAAAGCAAAAAAAATTCCCCTTTGACAAAATCAACAGGAGATACTCTTCCTTCAGAATCACTCCCCTGGTGATTGATTGCATTATTACCGCTCTTATCACAACAGGCATTTGGGAAAAGATATTCTTCCATTCTTGGCAAAAACCGTATGACGCCACCTTCAAGCAAGGATCCCTTTGGCAGAGTTGCTATCCATATCCAGACCTTTGTTCTTGAACCCTGGTAGGAAATACAATCAAAACCTCTGAGAAAACTCTAATATGGTTGCAAAATTTAGGAAAATTAATTGTTCTATTTCTTCAGGGTGTTGAAAAACACCAGGAAGAGAAGCTGAGCATTCGTCCACATGTGGTGTCATTGTTGGCATCATCCCTGCATCTTGGCTCGTGCCCAACAGGATAATTTCGAAGAGCACCGGCTCAGGACCTCCATTTACTTCAAAGGTTTCTCTCGTTAGCCTGCTTCTTGAAAATGCGAGTAATTGGTTTTGACAAAGACTTATGGCTTATATAATCCTCCCACAACTAATATTATTGCCGGAGCGTAGAAATACAATCCTCCTCTCACCGCATTGAAGCAATTACAATGGATTTGATAAATGCACCGAGCAGGAAAGTCGTCTTTTGGAGAATAAAAACCGAAAAGAAAAGTGAGATCACTTCAGCGGGACGTCAGTTTTTTTGAATTCTGTAGTTGCTACGGAGTTTCTCACCGAAATGTAACACTTATGCCAGATACCTTTCGGGGCACTGACTAATTGATCTGTGTCTAACAAAGCACAAGTGCTTGGACGGGACTTTGAGGGAGTTTTCTAAGCTTAATTCCAGCAAGGTTGAAACAAGAGTTGACAGCAGAATCTATTGCTGGCTGGACTGCTTGACATCACCTTCTTTCCTTGAACTTTTGCTGTGTTCCTCGTTCAAGTGTTTTCTGTTGTCTCCCCTCTTCCTCACCTAAATGATTAGATGCAAAGCAGTGGTGGGATTCAAATAATTTACCAACCAGTTCTCTGCCCTAATGACCAGCTGGGTGGATGGGGATCGGGGATCATATGGGCATGGCCAAGTCAATGTCACTCAGATCGATGGGCACTTCGCCTTAGTTGTTACAATGGTAATAAGGGTTAACTGGAGAGGCAGTTTCTGTAAGCAGGGCAATAAAGATGAGGCTAGAAACAACACCAGAATGTTTCCTTCCTGCCTTCCTTACAGGATTAGCTCTGTAAAGTGGGAAAAAACAAAAAAATTCTTTCAACAACTGATTCTCCGAATTGCTTAGAAAGTTACCAACCGGTTCTCGCGAATAGGTGCGAACCGGCTGAATCCCACCACTGATGCAAAGGGAGAAATACATAAGAGCAGTGGGAAATTTGTGGCTTTCCAGATGCTTCTGCACAATTTCCTAGAATCTCAGGATGAACAGGATATGGGATTACATTTTAGCAACATCAGAAATGTCACAGTTTCCCCATTTCTAATGTAGAGACATTCTTTTATCTCCACAAGCAACAGCTTTTGCAGGCTGGGAAGGGATCAGGTTTACCATGCAAGGCAGGAGGATTTGGAGTACTTTCCCCCATAATATGAATTTTGTCCAAAATCAAGACACTTGATAGTTGTATTTGGAGGTCACAGAATAACAGAGTTGGAAGGGATCTTATAGGTCATCTAGTCCATTCCCCCTAGTGTCAGGTTTCCAAGTGATGAAACCCATTCAAAGAAGAAATGTGCAAAGTCCATCTTTAAAAACAAATTTCTTTCATTTAGGCAGACACCAAATTGTCAAAGTCTGTTGTAATTCCGGATCTGACACAAACCGTAATTACACCACATAATATTGTAAGTTAGAAACATCCCTCAAAAGTCACATTCTCCAATAAACACTCAATCCACATTGCCCAGTGCTTTCAAACCCCACCTTCCATTCTCACCAGGAGCAGCCATTGTTCCTACAGGAAAGAAGATCACCTAGCCAAAACAATCCTCATCATTAGGAGCCGAGGTGGTGCAGTGGTTAGGGTGCAGTACTGCAGCCACTTCAGCTGACTGCTAGTTCTGTAGTTCGGCGGTTCAAATCTCACCGGCTCAGGGTTGACTCAGCCTTCCATCCTTCCGAGGTGGGTAAAATGAGGACCCAGATTGTGGGGGCAATATGCCGACTCTGTAAACTGCTTAGAAAGGGCTGAAAGCCCTATAAAGCGGTATATAAGTCTAACTGCTATTGCTATTGCTATCTGCTACACACACACACACACACACACACACACACACACACACACCTTAAGAATGTGGCAAGCCCGAATATCCCCCTTACACAGCAAAGAGAAAGAAAAGGAATAAATGAGTATAATAGAGAACTAAATAAAATGGCTACACATATGTCAAATTTGGACTCGGCAACTAGATTGTAACACCTCATTCAGCCATGATCTCTTCTTACCTGGACCTTACTTAAATCTCACATGAGAAGTAGCTTTTTAGATTTAATGCACTTTTTATATATATATATATATATATATATATATATATATATATATATATATATATATATATATATATATATATATATATATATATATATATATATATATATATATATATATATATATATATATATATATATATATATATATATATGGCAACCACTGAGGATGATAAATAATTTTGATGTTCAAATCATCAGGTATGAGGGATTTGGCATTTACCTTGTTACAATCACATAGTTTGGTATTTTACCTCAAGGTTTGCCAGAACCGATGTGTCCAAGACAGTTGCATTAAAGTCCTATCTGCCAATTCTTGAACTGGCAGAAATTGTTCTGTTTATTTATTTGTTTGTTTGTTTGTTTGTTTGTTTGTTTATTGGACTTATATGCCGCCCTTCTCCCAAGGACTCATATTACATATTACATATTACAAAAGTTAAAAAAAATAGATTATCCAAAAAACAAACCCAATTAAGATTAACAATAATATTTAAAAAAAAAATTCGATTAAAATTAACAATAATAAATAATTTATTTTGTTTTGTTCAGGCCAGGCTGGCTTGCTGGAAAAGCCAACTTTTTAGGGCGCGTCGGAAGGACCGGAGGTCGGGGATTATACGAAGCTCCGGGGGAAACTCATTCCAGAGGGAAGGGGCTCCCACAGAGAAGGCTCTCCCCCTGGGGGGTCGCTAGCCAGCACTGTCTGGCTGAAATAAATTATGCTGCTGATTCCTGAACTTCAAAAGTAACAAGGCAAGTCACAGGTGCCATTCAGATATATATACTTATTGCAGGATAAATTTTGGAAAGGAATTAGTGGGCTCTCCTGCCTTCTTCCTAACCCACCTACTGGTAGGGAAACAAACACCAATCATTCTTCCCAATCGGGGAGCGGGGGGACTAAGTGAGTAATGACATGTTCTGTCACCTATTCAGCTGCCCAGAAAACAGGTTACAGAGATGGAGGGCTGTGTGGCTTGAACCAGGGGAACCTGGTGCAGCTTTGCTCAGACGGCTCTCCTCAATGCCTGTGCCATGTCGGCTGGCTTATTGCCGCATAGATCGCTAAAGGTAAGTTCAAAAATAGCCTGAACAGGTATCAGGAAATACTAACAGGCAACCTCTGTCCTTTTCTAGAGCTTCAAGGGAATAGCCAAATGCCAACTAGTGATTAAGGTCTAATCTCAGGGCTGCAGTCTTTGAAAGGTTTCACTGAGAACACATCATTCTGATTGCCCAGCTCATGAGAACAGCGATCGTCAACCAGAATACCTAGTGCCACTAAAGCAAGGACGAAGCAGGCAAAAGGGCACCGTGACCCCCAAGTAATAAAAATGGCAAGCTTTATTGCCATTTGAAACTTCTTACTGTCAGAAGCAGATGGAAATGTGTAATGTTCTCTCTGTGTCTTTAGATACGCCTTCTGTGAAGCACATTAGATTAGCATTTCTTATAGAGAGCGTTCTAAACAGTGGTGGGATTCAAATAATTTAACAACCGGTTCTCTGCCCTAATGACTATCTGGGTAGGTGGGGCTCGGTGGTCATGTGACTGGGTGGGCGTGGCCAACTCAATGTCACTCAGGTCGATGGGCGCTTCGCCTTAGCTGTTCCAATGTCATAAGGGTTAACCAGAGAGGCAGTTTCTGTAAGCAGGGCAATAAAGATGAGGCTAGAAACAACACCAGAATGTTTCCTTCCTGCCTTCCTTACAGGATTAGCCCTGTAAAGTGGGGAAAAAACAAAAGGAGATTTCTTCCAACAACCGGTTCTCTGAACTGCTTAGAAAGTTTCCAACCGGTTCTCCCAACTGCTTAGAAAGTTACCAACCGGTTCTCCCGGATAGGTGCGAACTGGCTGAATCCCACCACTGGTTCTAAACCATTTTTAATAGGAAGTTTGATCAAACTGACACATGCCATTACACCAGACTTGCAAGGTAGTTCAGGACAGGAAGCACACACAAATGAATTACTTCCACTTCATTATAAATTGACAGCATCTTCCACGTCTGACGCAATTTTTTACAGCCTAAGAAACTAAGGAATGTTCTTTCTGAGAAATTTGCTTTATCCATATTCTTGCTGAGGGCTAGGCTGTCTCTTATCCAAGCCTGTGGCTCTTTTCCCTGTCTTGCAAAGGTCCTCTCCACATATCATTGCACCAGAGGTGGGTTCCTACCAGTTCTCACCTATTTGGTAGAACCGGTTTGTCAAATCTACCGAACCGGTTAGAAGAGGTTCCACCAGTGGACCCGGAAAGCAGGCGACACCTACAGAAGAGGTCCCAAAATTTTTTGAAACCCACTACTGCATTGCACCTATGGAAAGTGATGGTCAGGCATTACAGTATATGGTAAATGTCACCCATGCTCCAAGTTTGGCATGTGAATTGTCCACCGTACTGGGTAATTTTCATCCAGTATCCCATCTGCTTTTCCATGGGCACAAAACAGTTTCAGAGAACCTTGGAGGAAGCAGATTACCTGGAGGGTAATGGCATTGGCCATGTTTTTGGATGATCTCTGAAGTGGGTGGAATGGGGTAATGCATTCATCATTATCCTACTTCACCTCTTGGTGGTTTTTGATACTCTCAACCATGGTATCGTTCTGGAATGGCTCGAAGGATCGGGCGTTGGTGGGATGGTGTTGTGTTAGTTTGCCTCCTTCCTTTGGAATCAATTCCAAAGTTTGTGATGATTGGGGAGAGAGGTCCTGCCTTTGGTCCCTACATTGTGAGGTACCACAGGGTTCAGAGCTTTCTCCTCCTTCATCCCCCTAATTTCAGTATTACAGAAAATGACAGAGGTCACAGTTTAGGCCACAGCTGGCCATAAAACGCAATGTGGTGGGTCTGTGAATTGGCAGTTTAGGAAAACCTCTGGATAGCATTGGCGCTGTCAAGAAAAATCAAGGTATAATTGGAAAAAAGTAGAGCAGGAAGGGTCCTTTGGCCATTGAATCCAACGCCAAGCATTCTGATCAACTGCATGTCTATTTAGGCTATCACCTCCAATCCCTTCCTGCAGGAATCCAAATTAAAAAAAAATGAAACCCAGACAAATGGAAATCTAACCCTTGACTGAATATACCCAAGTGTTGTGACCCAGCAGGAGCCGTTGGAGCTGCCACCAGACTCTGACAGTGAGGGGCCCTATGAGTCAGCTCTGGAGGATGTGGAGGACCCTGGACAGGGTTCTGACTCTGAGCAGGGTGCAGAGAGGCTGGTTAGCCACCAGGAGGCGCCTGAGCCTAGGTCCAGTGGGGAGGAGACAAGGGAGAGTGAGCCAGAAGCCAGTAGTGAGTTGTTCCTGGATGCACGCCAGTGGTGGGTTTCAAAAATTTTTGGAACCTCTTCTGTAGGTGTGGCCTGCTTTCCGGGTCCACTGGTGGAACCTCTTCCAACCTGTTTGGTAGATTTGACGAACTGGTTCTACCGAATAGGTGCGAACTGCTGGGAACTAACCTCTGATGCATGCCATCGAAGAGTTAATAGGCTTCAGGAACAATTACACAATTACAGGAGGTGATTGCGCTCAGCTGGTGGTCATTAGGCTCCTCTCCAGACTATAAAAAGGCTACTTGTGCACACGTCCCTCTTTGACCAGCTGAAGGCAACACAGGATCAAATGTCGAAGAACATTGTTAGAAGCTTGGCAGGCTGGATTGCTGCCAAGCCTTATCTGTGTTTATTGCTGCCCAAGCTTGTCTGTGCTGGGTTGCTGCCAAGGACCTGTTTGTCTGTTCATTAAATGCCATAACTTATCTCTGGCTCGGAGTGTGCTTTGGTGTGGAACGAGGCGGGTCAGAACACCCAAGAACAGCCTACCGCCTCTCAGATTATTGGTTCTATTGTTGAACCATCTTTATTTTTAGTATATTTTTATGGTATAACTTTCCTTTCTGCACTCTGTATTTTTTACACCCTGTAATTTTCCACACACTGTATCTGGAATGAGCATTTGAAGAGGGCTATTGTAACTCCTCGGCAATCTCGTCTCAAGGCTAAACAGCTCTTTCAATCTCTCTTTGTGGAGCTTAGTTTTTAATCTTTTGATCACCTTCATCACCTTTCTCTGAATCTGTCCTTTGTCACATTTGGTTTTCTTCATGGAGCAGCTGGTGTGTTATTTTTCCTTTTCCTTTTATTTTGGGCATATCCAGAGAAGCTATTTTTTTTGTTATTCCTATCATCCTTTGCTAGCCTCCGCCCATTTTGACCCTTTACTTTCTTGAAACCAGCTCTACAACTGTTCTGACCCCCTCCTCCGTCCAGTAACGAAAATCGAGACAAGCTTAATTAGAATGTCCTTTAATAACAAGACCAGAATCTCGGTGGCTGAAAGCCAAGCAAACAAACAGCAATTCAGACAAACCTTGGCAGCAATCCAGCCTGCCAAGTTAGTTACGTTCTCTTTAGTCAATGCGTTGACTTCTGCAAGAGGGGCGTGTCACAAGCAGTCTTTTTTATAATCTGGAGAGGAGCCTAATCAAGACTACAAAAGGAATGATTGTGCACATGCTCATTGCAGGAGTCAACGTATTCACTAGAGCTGGAGAACTCACATGGCTAGCTTGGCAGGCTGGATTGCTGCCAAGGTTAGTCTGTGCTGTATTGCTGCCAAGGCCTGGACTGTTAATAAATCCTTGAAGTATCTTTGTCTCGGCATGCTTTGGTGTGTGAAGAGGGGGGGTCAGAAGAGAAAGCCATTCCACCAGTTAATTCTCATTGTCGAGAAATGTCTTCTTGGTTCAAAGAGAAGAAAGCTCTCCTTGAACTTAATTGTCCCAAAGGTGCATTTTTCAAAAGTCAACTGGACTTTGGTTCTCCTTGAGGAGGCCTTCAAGGAAAAACAAAAAGACCAATTCCCTTTTGAAAAAAAGCACCTTTGGGACAACCATGACCTGGATGACTGAGAATCTCCACAAACATTTGAACTTCATCCTTAATCGAGGATAACTTGACGTTTTTGCTCCTCCTTCTCCGAAAGAGACATTTTTCAACAAGCTAAGCCAGGAATTTCCTGGAATGTCTCCCAATAGAAATCAGTTAATTCAACCTCCCATCGTTGTGACACTTTATATTTTTTTAAACAGCTTCAATCTGCTTTTGAAAAGCACCATGCACACTTTCCCCTTAACTGAGGAGGATAGCAGACACCAACAACAACCCTTCTTTTGTTTCGTTCTTCTCCCTCACACACACACACTCCCCCCCCCGCCTCTTTTAACAGAAATATCCTCTCCAGCATTGCAAATTCATTCATTTGGATTTCTGAGCAAAAATTGGTATTTTCAGCATTTCTAGTTAATTAGGCTGCATTTGAAGGCCTTCGTCACTCTCCCCTGTGGAAGTGCTATAGTTGTCAAGACAACATTTCTCATGATGTTCAAATAGTATCTATTATGGCTAGGCATGCCTCAGAAATGATTCAGAAGAAGTACTACAGAGTTCACATAAGAATAGCACACCTCTCTTAGTCATTACAATACTCTTTTTGTACATGCGCCTGGAGAAGAGGCTCCATTCACTAATGTTCTGAAAAAAGTCCTGAAAATAGTCAGAGAATAGCAATAGCACTTAGACTTATATACCACTTCACAGTGCTTTACAGTCCTCTCTAAGCGGTCTACAGCAATGGTGGGATTCAGCCGGTTCGCACCTATTTGGGAGAACCGGTTGGTAACTTTCTAAGCAGTTCAGAGAACCGATTGTTGGAAGAAATCTCATTTTGTTTTTCCCCCCCACTTTATAGGGCTAATCCTGTAGCCATAACCAGAACCCCTTAGCCATAACTAGAACGAAAACAACACTTCAGAGAGTTATTGTCAGTAGGAAACCCCTGAATAAGATTACAGTGAGTGAATTAAGAACTTGACAAATTTGACTGGATTCAGAAATAATAAGATCAAAAGGAATGAAAAAAAAATTAAGCAAATATTAATGTAAGAGCAAATCGGAAGATGAAAGCAGCATACAATACTACAGTCTAAAAGTCTGCAAAAAAAACAGGGAGAAAATGGTTTGTTTCACACTTGAAACAAACCCATTATAACTCTGAAATTGTGCTGGGACAAACCCTGGAACATTTCTGGTTATTTCAGGTTTCAAGGCCTAATAAAGGAGAATATTTATAGTTTAGGATTAAAATAAAGAGTCCATGGTGCTCTCTGATATTAGTTGTTTTCTTGCAGATGTTTTATTACCCAAACTAGGTAATATCTTCATGGCTAGTGGTAGACTAGTTCAGAGAGCACCAAGGACCCCTCAAAACAAGAATGAAAGTTGTATGAGCTGTGTAGGGCAAGCTGGTAGGCCTGCTAATTTTGCCATTGCTGCAGAGGTGGGTTCCTACCAGTTCGCACCAGTTCGGTAGAACCGGTTCGTCAAATCTACCGAACCGGTTAGAAGAGGTTCCACCAGTGGACCCGGAAATCAGGCCACACCTACAGAAGAGGTTCCAAAAAATTTTGAAACCCACCACTGGTCCTTGGATATGATTATTCTACACTATCATGCTCCTATTTATAAAACTCAGTGCCTCTGTGAAAGGTAAGGATGACTACTGCGTTTGTGGTGCAATCAGAACATTGCGTGTGTTGAAGTTGTTTTAACGCAAACCAAAGATGCCTTTTAAAAAACAAGTTGACATCCTATTCTTATGCATGCCAGTGTTGTGTGTGAGGTAGTTTAAGGTGGTTCTGACAAGTGTCGTCGGCATCTTCATATCCGGTCACATGGGCGGCAAGCCACTCCCATCCGGTCACATGGGCGGCAAGCCACTCCCACAAAGGAGGCCACACCCACAGAGTAGGTTCGAACAATTTTTGAAACCCACCACTGCATTGCTGCGATGTACTCCAAATTTAGTTTCCCGATCGGGAGCCGGAAAAGTATCTCTTTTACTATGTTATACCAGGTTTGTCCTGGCAGTCATCAACATGTATTTAAATGATATGTTCCGACGCCAATCCTAACAAAATATTTGAAATTACAATTCAAGTTTTATTTTTTAGCTTGTGTGTGTGTGTTTGTGTGTGTGTGTGTAAGTACTACACTTTTTTTGATGTGCTACAACAGAGTTCTCCAACCTTTCCAGCTCTAAGGACCAGTGGTGGCGGCTGGGGTGGGGGGACAGGGGACGATTTTGCATACACAGTGGGAAAACATATGCACCCACCCCTCATGCAAATGGAGCACACACGCACATGCTCGCTCGCCACTCCTGTAGCCCAGTTCCCAAAGGGTCACAGCCTGGTTGTATGCCGTGGCCCAGGGGTTGGAGACTCCTGTGCTAGATTGTCCCTCTTTTGAAGACCTGTGTGTTACATGCTACAAGGTTATTTAAAAAAAAAACAGGAAAGAGAAAGAGAAGGAGGGGAGGGAGGAAGAGAGAAAAAGAGAAGGAGAGAGGGTAGGAAGGAGAAGATAGAGGGATTGGAGTAGGGGAGAAGTAAGGGAAGGAAGAAGGGGAAGGAGAGGAGGAAAGAAGGAAGTAGAGAAGGAAGGGAGGGAGAAAAGAAAAGAAAGAGAAAATAAGGTGAGATGTGGAGGAGAGGTAGGGGAAGAAGAAAGAGGTAAGGAGAGGTGGGTGGGAGGGAGAGAAAGAGAAGGAGGGGAGGGAGGAAGAGAGAAAAAGAGAAGGAGAGAGGGTAGGAAGGAGACGAGGGTAGGAGTAGGGGAGAGGTAAGGGAAGGAAGAAGGGGATGGAGAGGAGGAAGGAAGGAACTAGAGAAGGAAGGGAGGGAGCAAAGAAAAGAAAGAGAAAATAAGGTGGTGTCATAGCAGGTGCGAAGGATGGTAAACAAAGCATTCCAAACTATACCTTATAACCTTTGAAATGGAATAATAATAACATAAGAATGGCGAAGAAAAAGAATAATTATGTGAATGTATATCTATAATCTGTATGTAAGAGAATAAATGACAGTAAAAATATAAAGCACAATATAGGTAAATAATACTTGATCATAAGTAGCTAAGTATAAATAAATATAGAATTGTACATAAAAATGGATAACGAATAAGGAGATTATGAATGAAAAATAGAAATGTATAGAAGGGAAAACACTAACTGCAAAGAAACCGATTCGGAACTGCTGTATGATATACAATGGAACTTATTGTTCCTATGTTGTTTTTAAGTTATGTGGTTATTTTTGTTAATGTGTTGATGTGTTGTGTTGATGTGCTTATGTGTATAAAATAAAAATAAATAATTTTTTTAAAAAACCAGGAAGCTTAAATGCACTTATTTAAAACTCTTTAAACAAATTTAAAACTCTCCCAAATGGCTTGCAGTAAAAAACAATCAGTTCATTTTCAAAAAGACCAACAAAAAAATCCCATACATATAAAATCAATTTAGGTAGCAGCTTGCTAGAGTCAGCAGAATGGTTTAAAATCAATTTAAAACAGGTTTTGATTAGATTAAAAAGTAAAGCTCACCCATTAAAAGTTTTGGACAACAAAAGAAAATTAAAAAGAAAAAGGTCTGTCCTGTTCCATGAAAATTGATAAAGTCAACCCCTTCAGTACGGGAAGTATATATTTCATAACATATTTAAATTTAAGAAGCCAGTGCTAGTTAAAAAATCCAGTTTTGTCTGAACAAGTGCAGCTGGAGCAGTTATTTTAGTGTCAGGCAAATTGAAATGAGGGAAAGTATTTGCTACGTGAGAAAAAAAATATATGATGCTTTTTGGGGTAAGAATGTTGGTCTAAAATTGAGTGGTTCAAAGTGTAAAAAAAAAAAAGAGAGTTAACCACGAAGCTACACGGATAATTTTTCACTCTGATCTTCTTTCATAGGACTATTATAAGGATGAAATGAAATGAAGCTGAAGAGTAGAGACTCATGCACATAATCTTGAACTTCTGAAGGAAAGCAGGAATATTTATCCATGTCCAAATTCACATCTAATATATAAGGATCCTTCCCTTGAAGTGGGTGTTATTTTTCATTCCAGTGTTGAAGGATGTCAGTCTCCCTCTTTATTAAGTCAATTCAAGCAGAATACAGGAATTCATGGCCTCCATTGTGATCATGGGCTTATTCTAAACCCACGATTCTACACATAGAGGCAAACACATGATAGATTTCATGTTTACACAGACAGATGGTCTGGGAAGTCCCCACCACCACCCCAGAAGAATGAAATATTTTGGGAAATATTAAAAAAAAAGCAGGATATAACATTTCTCCCTTGTAGGAAGTTAAAATCCACCTCCTCCTAGAAAAATGAAAAATCCTGGGAAATATTGAAAAAGCAGAATATTATATTTCCCTGGATCAGAAATGGAGAAACATGTTTTTTAGGTAGGAAGCAGACTCACTCTTAATAGCCCCCATCTTTGTCAATGGGCCATTAAAAAGCCTGGGTCAATCTATTCTACATAACAAAGTTCTCCCCCTTCAGCTCCAGGGTGATGGGATTATGATTAAAGCTCATTTGGTTGCACTGGGCAATCAATCAATCAATCAATCAATCAATCAATCCATCCATCCATCCATCCATCCATCCATCCATCCATCCATCCATCCATCCATTAATTAACTACTTGTCTATGAAGGGGTCAGCCCACACCCAAAGATTCCAGATAGTAAATCTCAAATGCAAAATGATTTCTTGTGACAATATTCCATTAATTTAGTTGCTAATCAACATGTGTCAAAATCAGAAGCTGTTCTTATGGCATTTAAACAGTTCAGGTTTTTTTTTCCCCTTGCCCTTAAGAAAATTAACTTTTGCCAGAGAGGGGGGAAACACAAACACTAATTAATCTCATCAATATACATATTGATGGAACAGCATGAAATCAGAGAGTGTTGATGCTTCCAACACTCGGGTTTCCTGCTGCTCCATCAATATGTACTTTCCTACTATGGATTAAAATCAGTGGAGCTTTACTTATTCATTAGAGAAGTATTTAAAAGTGAGGGCTTAGATTAAGTGCAGGGCTGGTACATCAGAATTCGCACTCGCTATTTATCAGATGCAATCTGAAAATAATTCACCGTCACCTTCAAATCTTCCAACTTCATGATCCCGAAGTTTGTTTAAGAAACAAAACAAAAACTAGAATTACAGTTAGCCCTTGATTTACGGCCATAACTGAGCCCAAGATTTCTGTTGTAGGCAAAACAGTTGTTCAGTGAGTTTTACAACCTTTCTTGTCCCGGTTGTTAAGCGAATCACTGCAGTGGTTAACTAAGTAACACGGTTGTTCAGCGAATGTGACGTCTTCATTGACTTTCCTTGTCAGAAGGTTTCAAATGGTGATTATGAGCCACGGTGGCGCAGTGGTTAGAGTGCAGTACTGCAGGCTCCTTCTGCTGACTGCCGGCTGACTGCAATTTGGCAGATCGAATCTCACCAGGGTCAAGGTTGACTCAGCCTCCCATCCTTCCGAGGTGGGTAAAATGAGGACCCAGATTGTTGGGGGGCAACGTGCCGACTCTGTAAACCGCTTAGAGAGGGTTGTAAAGCACTGTGAAGCGATATCTAAGTGCTATTGCCTATGCGGCCGTGCGAGCGATTGTGGATGCACCTCGGTTCACCCACGTAACACCTATCCTCCGCGAGCTGCACTGGCTACCTGTTGATCTCCGGGTGCGCTTCAAGGTGCTACTTATCACCTATAAAGCCCTTCATGGTAGTGGGCCTGGGTACTTGAGAGACCGCCTACTGCCAATTACCTCCACTAGACCGATTCGATCGCATCGATTAGGCCTCCTCCGAATCCCATCTTCTAGCCAGTGCAAACTGGCAACTACCCGGAGGAGAGCCTTCTCGGTGGCTGCTCCGTCCCTTTGGAACGAACTCCCCGTGGAGATTCGGACCCTCACCACCCTCCAATCCTTCCGCGCCGCTGTAAAGATCTGGCTGTCCCGGCTGGCCTAGGGTTAAGATTGTAGCCCCTCTCGAATTGTGCGATTGTTGTGTTTTCTTTTTAACATGCTGTATTGTCTATTGTTTGTCTTTTCCCCCTTCCTCTTTTGAATTGTGAGCCGCCCTGAGTCCCCTCAGGAAAAAGGGCGGCATACAAATAAAGGCAAAACAAATAAAGGCAAAACAAACACGGTTGTTCAGTGAATGTGACGTCTTCATTGATTTTCCTTGTCAGAAGGTTTCAAATGGTGATTATGAGCCACGGTGGCGCAGTGGTTAGAGTGCAGTACTGCAGGCTACTTCTGCTGACTGCCGGCTGCCTGCAATTTGGCAGATCGAATCTCACCAGGATCAAGGTTGACTCAGCCTCCCATCCTTCCGAGGTGCGTAAAATGAGGATCCAGATTGTTGGGGGGGCAACGTGCCGACTCTGTAAACCGCTTAGAGAGGGTTGTAAAGCACTGTGAAGCGGTATCTAAGTGCTATTGACTCTGGGGACATTGCAATCTTCATAAATAACAGGCCAGTTGCCAAGCATCTGAATTTGGATCCCGTGACCCTGGAGATGCTGCAATGGTTGTGTGAAAAGCAGACACAAGCCACTTTTTTTCAGTGTAACTTCAAACAGCCACTAAATGAAAGGTTGAAAGGACAACCCGCGCCGTTTCTGAGCTCCAGGAAGCCACAGCATTTCATCAAAAAAAAAAAAAAAGAGGGCCAGGTTTTTGAAATTCTGTGTTCCAATAAGCTGCAGCTAAGGCAGAAATATATCAATTTAACTTCTCAGCACAGCTGATGCCATGGGAACGCAGAGCTCCAATGCTGCTTTTGTGTTAGCATATCAAAGTGCCCTCAGTAGGTTCTCTATAAAAGTAAAACTGGCATGTAGGTATGCGTGTAAAGGGCACGCTTGATATTTGCCAGCTTACATAAAATCTTTTTTTTGCAAATCTCCATCCTCTCTCCAAAAGGCCAAGGAGGCAGAGCCAGAGCACCTGATGTAAATTCAGGTCCAGTGGTTGGGACGCAAACCAGCCGTCCATCTGGCAACTGTCTGAAACGCGGAATGACTTTGCTAAAACAGCAGAGATGTTTGTACTCTGGGATCTTTGTTCTTTGCTTAGCCAAAGATCGGCTGTTAAATTGCAGCCCCTGTTTTGCAGGAAACCTCCCCCCCACCTCCCGGCCGCAAGTCTCCCTAAATCACATCTCTGACGTTTAGTAGTAAATCTAGATTTTTGGCAGTTGCTCTTTTTGTTGTTTGGGATAGGATAGCAATAGCAATAGCAATAGTTAGAAATTTCTTAGTTCTAAGTTAGCAATAGCAATAGCAATTAGACTTATATACCGCTTCATAGGGCTTTCAGCCCTCTCTAAGCGGTTTACAGAGTCAGCATATCGCCCCCACAGTCTGGCTCCTCATTTCACCCACCTTGGAAGGATGGAAGGCTGAGTCAACCCTGAGCCGGTGAGATTAGAACCGCTGAACTGCAGATAACAGTCAGCTGAAGTAGCCTGCAGTACTGCACTCTACCCACTGCGCCACCTCGGCTCCCTAGGATAGGATAGAATAGGATAGTTGGAAGGGACCTCGGAGGTCTTCTAGTCCAACCCCCTACTTAGGCAGGAAACCCTACACCACTTCAGACAAATGGTTATCCAACCTCTTCTTAAAAACTTCCAATGTTGGAGCATTTGCAACTTCTGGAGGCAAGTTGTTCCACTGATTAATTGTTCTAACTGTCAGGAAATTTCTTAGTTCTAAGTTAGCAATAGCAATAGCAGTTAGATTTATATACCGCTTCGTAGGGCTTTCAGCCCTCTCTAAGCAATTTACAAAGTCAGCATATCGCCCCCACAGTCTGGGTCCTCATTTCACCCACCTCGGAAGGATGGAAGGCTGAGTCAACCTTGAGCCTGGTGAGATTAGAACCGCTGAACTGCAGATAACAGTCAGTTGAAGTGGCCTGCAGTACTGCACCCTAACCACTGTGCCACCTCGGCTCTAACCTAGTTGCTTCTCTCCTTGTTTAGTTTCCACCCATTGCTTCTTATACTACCCTCAGATGCTTATTTTGGAAGCATAAGCATACAAAATAGGTGAGCTAAATCTCTGGCATTCTTAATGTAAAATAAAATGTAATATCTGCAGTGCAGTACTTTCCCTTAGAATAGTAACCTGTTCTGACCCCCCCCCCCTCGTCCTACACCAAAGCACGCCGAGACAAAGATACTTCAAGGATTTATTAACACACAGACTAGACCTTGGCAGCAATCCAGCACAGACTAACCTTGGCAGCAATCCAGCCTGCCAAGCTAGCCACAATAGCTTCTCCAGCTCTAGTAAATACATTGATTCCTGCGACGAGCTTGTGGAAAGCCATTCCTTTTATAGTCTTGAGAGGAGCCTAATTACCACCAGCTGAGTTCAATTATCTCCTGTAACTGTGTAACTGTTCCTTACGCCTATTAGTTCTCCCTTGTTTCCTCCCCACTGCTCCAATGCATGACGTCAGGATCACACTCCCTTGTCTCCTCCCCACTGGTCCAAGGCTCAGGCACTTCCTGGTGGCCAACCAGCCTCTCTGCGCCCTGCTCGGAGTCGGAACCCTGTCCAGGGTCCTCCACATCCTCCAGAGCCGACTCATAGGGCCCCTCGCTATCGGAGTCTGGTGGCAGCTCCAACGGCTCCTGCTGGGCCACAACACTAACCATAGCAGACTTTCTATACATGAAGCTGGTGTGGTTGCAAATGGTTCCCTGCAAAAGCTTTGAGTGTTTGGGATTAGGGATTCCAACTGCAAATTAATCCTGAGACCCTGATAAATTCAAACTGAATGTGCGATTAAGAGATTCTTGACAGCCAATTAATGGTTGGATTAAAAGAAAAAAGACACCAATGCTGCTTGTTGCTTCTGCCTACGATAAATCCATCGATTAGGTTTCTGCTGTTTCTAATTTACACATTAAATTTCAGGAGCAAAAATTCATTACTACCCATGCAAGACAGAAGAATCATTACATGGAGCAGATTAATAATAGCATGTCCTGGGTTAAAAATGAAGTTAATTATGCTGCCGCCAACTCACGTTGTAACCAAATATCCTTTGTAGGAATGGCTTTGCTTTTATTCATGTATTACAAATAGTGAATACACCATAGGTTAGTCCAGTGGTTCCCAAACTTGGCAACTTTAAGACTTGTGGACTTCAACTCCCAGAATTCTCCATTCTTCCAAGTTTGGGAACCACTGGGTTAGTCTACGGTAAGAAGCCTCTTCTGCTAGGAATATCATTTTGTGCCCTCACCAGGGTAAGGTTTTTACCGAGTCCTTCAGCGAGGGAAGTGAGACACTTTGCTTCATTTCCTCTGATCTGCTCTTCTTGCCATCTTTTAACTTTTTTCCCTTTTATTGGTTTTATTGATATTTCTTTGATTTGATTGTTGTAAGAGTTGTGGGAGGGGAGAGGGTCGGACACATACAAGTTCAATCTATTCTTATAATTGATTGCACAGTCAACCAGAAGTTTAGATATATTTGGGCATTTCTATCCCGTGGCACGACAAAACCGCGGTCCACTAAAGCGCGCCCGATTAAAGCGCGTACCTGACGTCATCAGCAGCGCAACAAATACGACCGCGGAGATTTTTAAAAGCGATTTTAAAGCAAGCTGATTCATGTAAAGGTAAGGGTTAGGTTTAGGGTTAGGTTTAGGGTTAGGTTAAGGGTTAGGGTTAGGGTTAGGGTTACGTTAAGCGTTAGGGTTAGGTTTAGGGTTAGGTTAAGGGTTAGGGTTTAGGGTTTCTATCCACCTATAGAGTCCTTCCCAAGGATCTGGGATGGCAGATGTTTTTTTGATGGTGGTAAAAGTTTCACTGTGAGATGTAAACTGTTCCAACTAAAGATGCGCTTTGCAATTTTGTCAGTGCCAATGGGATTCAAATGGTAGTTCAGAAATTTTGGGATTTCACCCAAGACACCAATTACCATTGATACTATTTTTGCATATTTCTTAGAGGGGGGGTGTCTATAGCAGTGGTGGGATTCAGTTCGCACCTATTCGGGAGAACCGGTTGGTAACTTTCTAAGCAGTTCGGAGAACCGGTTGTTGGAAGAAATCTCATTTTGTTTCTTTCCACTTTACGAAGGAAGGCAGGGAGGAAACATTCTGGTGTTGTTTCTAGCCTAATCTTGATTGCCTTGCTTACAGAAACTGCCTCTCCGGTTAACCCTTATTACCATTGTAACAACTAAGGCGAAATGCCCATCGACCTGAGTGACATTGACTTGGCCATGCCCACATGATCACATGACCACCGAGCCCTGCCTACCCAGCTGGACATTATGGCAAAGAACTGGTTGGTAAATTATTTGAATTCCACCACTGGTCTATAGGATTATTTATTTTATTTTTATTTATGGGCTTCAAAAATTCAGCAATGGGTTTTCTGCTCAGTTGCTGGGTGGGTGTGGCTATGGTGGGCGTGGCCTAGTCGGCCTCCTGCACCCCGGCGGGGGAGGCGTTGTCACCTTCCCAGGCTCCAGAGGCTTTCCTCGAGTCTCCGGGAAGGTGAAAACTGACTCCTCTGGGCTCCAAATGCCTTCCGGGAGTTTTTACCCCTTCCCAAGCCTCCACACAGGCCCTGCACTTACCTTGCATCCAAAACGGGATGCAAATGGGGAGACTCCTGGGAGGGGTGTTGTGGGGTGGGAGTGGCGGAATGTGGTGGGCGGGGCCAACCAGGGGCGGGATTGATGTTGAGGTTTATTCGATTTATATGCTGCCCTTCTCCCAAGGACTCAGGGCAGCGTACAACATTAAAAGAAACTCATACTACAAAAGTTAAAAAGAAATTAAATAGGATATCCCCAAACCCAATTAAAATTAACAATGACACATTTTTTTTAAAAGAATTCAAATTAAAATTAACAATAATCAATACTTTGATTTGTTTTGTTCAGGCCAGGCTGGCTTGCTGGAAAAGCCAACTTTTTAGGGCGCATCGGATGGACCGGAGGTCGGGGATTATACAAAGCTCCGGGGGATTGGGAAGTTCTCAGAACCGGCCATAACGTTAACTATGGTTTCTCCTGAACCTGGCCGAACCCGTAGCAGCCCACCCCTGGTTGTGGCTCCTGCCCCATTAACTAGTGATTCAATAGGTCAGCAGTGTCGCCAAGGTGTTTTTTTATATAACAATAATCAGGTACCGATAAAAGAAGCATATTGGCAATAGGCATCCTTTTCCAATTAATTGTGGTCCCATTTCCTGTGGTTAAAATGAATATCTAGATCCGGATTCCTTTTCAATCAGCACAGAACATTTCTATTTCGTACCTTGGCTCAATTAAAGCACCTTATTGCATTAGTTATTTACAAAGGAAAGCACACACAGTTTTATTTATAACACAATTAAACCCTGGTAAATTTACCAAAGTGGGAAAGAAACCTTATCGTGATAATAAATTATTCCTAATAGACTTTATTAGTCAGTAAACTGTTATTTAAGTGGGCATAAGACTTCATTCCAATTCCACCATAATATAGAGATGATGTTGTCTTTAATGAAAAGGTCTTATATATATTTTAATGCCAAATAAAAGAAAGCATTCCAAACTATTGCACAGAAATAAACACAATTATGTTTCTTTCTGAGTCTACATGTAGCCTTCATGTTTAACTCTTTAAGATGAGATGTGTCCAGTGGTGGGTTTCAAAAAAATGTTGGAGCCTCTTCTGTAGGTGTGTCCTGCTTTCCGGGTCCACTGGTGGAACCTCTTCTAACCGGTTCGGTAGATTTGACGAACTGGTTCTACCGAATAGGTGCGAACTGGTAGGGACCCACCTCTAGATGTGTCCCATTTCAGCTTTGAGTGGTGTGCCAAGGACAGCCCTGCCTAAAACTGAGCACATCCCAGACAGAAACTAAACTGAGTTTAAGTTTATATGGCATAATTTGATGCAGTTTATAAGACGGCCCCATGCATTTAACAATCTGGAAATGTTTTATATTAAAAATCAAACTGTAACAGCCACATTTGGAAGGCCTGTTAACACGGCAGCCAAGAGGTTGGGCCCTCTAACTGTGCAGGTCTTGGTTTTGGAAAACTTTTAATCAAAACGTGGTGAAGGAAAAAACAACAGCCACAGCTCCAACTGCAATGGTCTATTGGCTGACTAATCTTGAAGCTTGGTCTGCTGAAAGGGCAGGAGAAAGCAGAGGGGATGCTGGAAAGAACCTTTATCAAGGCCTATATAAACAGAGTCTCTCATAGCCATTTATGCCAGCAACCTGGCTCGTTTGTTAGCTCTTACTGGAAAGACTTAGGAGGAAAAAGAAAGGGGCCAGAGATTTTGCGCCCATTGAATCTGCTGGTGTGAAGGAGGATATGCCTATCACATTTTCTCCCTCAATTTGATACCTTTGAGAGAGAGAGAGAGAGAGAGAGAGAGAGAGAGAGAGAGAGAGAGAGAGAGAGAGAGAGAGAGAGAGAGAGAGAGAAGGAGGAGGAGGAGGAGGAGGAGGGAGGGAGGGAGGGAGGGGGAAAGAGAGAGAGGGGGGGAGGGAAAGAGAGAGGGAGAGGGAGGGAGAGGGAGGGAGGGAGAGAGAGATTATTTTTAAGTTTTTGGTTTGCTGACACTCTAAAGAGCCTCTTTTTGCTTTCAACCCCTGATGTTGAAGGCTGAAGGGTCTGGAAAGAATAAACTGCAGCAAGTCCATCTTTGTTTGCTGGTACTCAACAAGTCAGCTCCCTGCCATGTGTGGCTTTGCCAGACAGAGCTTGGCTCCAAGTAGCAGCCATTCCCTCTTGAGTCAGCCCTAACCCTGCTGAATACCACCTCTGGCACCCCCATTCACCAAGGTTTTGTTTCTTTCTTGAAGTTTGATATTTTCCCCTATTTATCACTTAAAATAGCCCACAAGAAGGGGCAGTTGACAAAACGATTGAGTTATCACACCCAGATTCAGATCCACCGTCACTAAGAGCCGAGGTGGCGCAGTGGTTAAATGCAGCACTGCAGGCTACTTCAGCTGACTGCAGTTCTGCAGTTCGGCGGTTCAAATCTCACCGGCTCAAGGTTGACTCAGCCTTCCATCCTTCCGAGGTGGGTGAAATGAGGACCCGGGTTGTTGTTGGGGGCAATATGCTGACTCTGTAAACCGCTTAGAGAGGGCTGAAAGCCCTAGGAAGCGGTATATAAGTCTAACTGCTATTGCTACTCAGGGAAATTGACTGGCTTACACTTTGGGAAAGTCACTATTTCTCAACCCAATTCATCCCCCTTGTTTTCTCTACCGGAGAATAATAGAAACATTCACATCATTCCTCATATTTGCAAGTATGTTCAAATTCACTTCATCTTACAAATACTTTGGAAGAGGGCACAATAAAAAAAAATGTAAATGTAGATCCGGACCTAGAATGGACAGCTTAAAAAAAGAAACGGGACACACATTCATCATGGCTTTCTTAAAACCCGGTAATAATACACAGGAATGCAAAACTGAATATTTCTTGCTTCTATCTCTCTTCTCACTGCAACTAAAAATGCTGTAGGTTTCGTTTTTTTCTCCTGCCGCTTCTTAGTTTTAGAAGCTCGAGCCTGAAGAGGATTTACAAATTCAGATTAACAAGCTTCTTCTTGTTATTTGCTTTTCTCGTGATAGTCCCAGGAGAAAGAAAGGATAATTCGACACCAGATGGAAGCAAAGATATAGTTTACCAGTAGGAGATAACAAGCAGGAAATAAGCCCACTGGGCCTCCCACCTCTTTATTACGCTGGTAACATGCAGTAGAGCAAAATGTATGGGACATGATCAGCATGCACTTATGATCCTTTCTTCAATATACTGCATTTCACTTCACAGTGTGTTGAAAGAAATGTCCTTCTGGGTTCGGCTCCAAGTGGGGGAAAAAGACACTGGAGACATGGAGGCTGCTTGGAAAGATGGTTTATTGGTGGACAGGATCACATGGCTTGAGCCCTGAACAGAAAAGGTGATCACATGCTTCAATGTTGGTGGAGAAGAAGAGAAGGGCTGAGGGAGGGGCTTGCTAGGCTTTTTATACCCTGTTTAGCCCCACCTCTCTGTTTCCTGTTCCTGTGTAAGAAATGTATTCTGATTGGTTGTCAGACTCCCATGGTGCCATGTAGGGGCAACTCTCTGGGCTGCGTTTTGAATCCATAGATGAGTTCTCAGATGCCTTGTGGTCAGTTGAGTATATTATCATGCCTTTCTGTAGCTGCTGGTGAAGTCTTTATTATGTAAAGTGGGCTAGCCTGGCCATCTCAATGGCCCATTAACTGGGGATGGGCAGGAAGCTACAGGCAACTATTCTGTGTTTTAAAACATGTTTCTTTCTTTTCACATCCAGAGAAATATTCTGCCTTTTCAATATTTCCTAGGATATTTCATTTTTCTGGGAGAGGGCTGGATGATAACTTCCCACAGTGGAGAAAATCACCAGTGCAGGGATCTTCTGCAGTCCCTTTAGCCTACAAGAAAGGTGAAGGGTCCTTCCAGAATTCATTAGGAGTTTAAATCTTATTGTATAGAATACAGTGGGAGACCTGAAGGAAAACTGAAGAAGGGGGAAGAAATATACAAATATCTTCCAGCAGTGGTGGGTTTCAAATTTTTTTAGAACCTCTTCTGTAGGTGTGGCCTGCTTTGTGGGAGCGGCTTGCTGGCCATGTGACTGTGTGGGAGTGGCTTGCCATCCATGTGACCGAGTAGGAGTGGCTTGGCAGTCATGTGGCTGGATGGGTGTGGCCAACTTGTGAAATGTGGTGAAACTCACTTAACAACATCTTGCTTAGCAATCAAAATGTTGGCTCAGAAACTCTGGCATTTGAAGCACGCAAAGCTGTCAAGTTACAAGACCCTTGCACCCCTAACCCTTCAGAAAAAAAAATCCCAGGGGTGTTCAAACTTGACAGCTTTAAGACTTGTGGACTTCAACTCCCAGAATTCCTCCTCCAGTCATGTTGGCCCAGGAACTCTGGCATTGAAGTGTGCAAGTCTTAAAGCTGTCAAGTTACAAGACCCTTGCACCCCTAACCCTTTACAAAAAAAACCCCAAGGTTGTTCAAACTTGACAGCTTTAAGACTTGTGGACTTCAACTCCCAGAATTCCTCCTCCAGTCATGTTGGCTCAGGAACTCTGGCATTGAAATGTGCAAGTCTTAAAGCTGTCAAGTTACAAGACCCTTGCAGTCCTTACCCTTTAGGAAAAAAAAACCAGGGGTGTTCAAACTTGACAGCTTTAAGACTTGTGGACTTCAACTCCCAGAATTCTTCCTCTCGCTCTTCATCTTGATGATGTGTGGACGGGCGGGGGGGAGTTGGAACTGGTTCTAAACGGCACTGTAGATTTGTGGAACCTCTTCTATAGAAGAGCTTAGAACTGGCAGGAACCCACCCCTGCCTTCCAGGTACATTCATCTCAGACCCAGCACCCCTCATGCACTCACACCGCCAGAACAAATTCACACAGCCCAGATCTCAACCGATGAAATAAAACAGAGGCTGTATTACAATTGATCTTAGCTTGCTGTCCAGTTTCACTAGAATCAGCCCTGCGGCTGCCTTTTGCTACCTAGCAATTTCAGCTTCGCCTGGTTTTCCTTCAGTCTTGAAGGAGGAAAACATATAAGCCCTTCGCCCTCCAAAGAAAACCCAAAGACAAAATGAAAGCAGCTCTCTTCTTTAGGAAAAACCCACCCGAGAAGTGAAACCCAGCCTCCTGATGAGCTCTGTGTGTTGTTGGATTGCTCGCGGTTCAATTGTTTTCATCAGCTACCTGGATGAACAGTTCACGCTAATCTTCTTTTCACCTTTCCGAGGTCTGAATCTCTTGAAAAGGAGATTTCCCCACCTTGAATGAATCCTTCTGTCTTCTGAGATGGGGAATCGAGACCTGAATAGATTGCCACTTGAGGATTGTCACCAGGACAGGCTAAGTAAAATTAGGCTGTACATTGTTTGAATTTATTTATTTTATTCGTTAAATATATATGCCACACATCTCATTATCCCAGAAAATTATCTGCTCCATTTCAGAGTTTGTTGCAGAAAAATCAAATCCAGAAAGCACACACAGATAACTGATTCAGCTGGATTCATTAACTTCTTTATATACGTAACTGATGAATAACTGTGCAATACCAATAGTAGATTTTTTTTTCAACGAGGTAGAAGTTACAAGCAGAACACAAGCAGGATAGAGCAGTTAGTTTCATCTCAGAGGTCAGAGCAGACAAGAGTAGTTTCAGTTTCGATTCTCAGCACAGAGAATCAAATCTGTTTTAGCTCCCGACTTAGTTGCTATACCTATTCATTGGCTGACCTTGTTACCATGTGTCTCCCAGTCATGAATATTCTAACACGCCATCCCAGTGTTTTCACTGAAAAAGACCTATTCTTCATAATTATCTAATGAGCTTCTAATAATTGCCCAGTGTACTTCTGATATGGAAAGCATTTGGGCATTGGAGCCGAGGTGGCACAGTGGTTAGGGTGCAGTACTGCAGGCCACTTCAGCTGACTGTTATCTGCAGTTCAGCGGTTCTAATCTCACCGGCTCAAGGTTAACTCAGCCTTCCATCCTTCCGAGGTGGGTGAAATGAGGACCCAGACTGTGGGGGAGATATGCTGACTCTGTAAACCGCTTAGAGAGGACTGAAAGCCCTATGAAGCGGTATATAAGTCTAACTGCTATTGCTATTGCTATCGGAAACTGCAATAAAGTGGTGCAGCATAAAATATCTAGTTTCTTGTAATTCGTTAACTCTTGCATTTTATTTCCCTTCCTGTTCTGTCTCCTCCTCCTCCTCCTCCTCCTCCTCCTCCTCCTCCTCCTCCTCCTCCTCCTCCTCCTTCTTCTTCATCCTCATCCTCCTCCCCCTCCTCCTCCTGCTGTAAAAACTCTCCTATATTGGAACATTGACTAACGTAGAGAATGCCCACCAAACTATGCACAACACGTATTATAAACATTCCTGGAAAAGCATCTGCATGGCCAACAGGGAAAAATTATTTCACGAATCCATTTTGTTTCATGAAATGTTTTTTTTTCCCTATAAAGATTCTTTTTCAAAAATGATGGTTATAGAACTAAACGAAAGAAACCTTTGGAGAGAGCGGGAGGAACTGATTAAAAAAAACCCAGATAAAGTTAAAAAAATAAAATGTGTGGCTTTAAATAATTACCAGTCACACGGTGAAGGCTTTGAAAAAGAAAGATATTGCATCGCCAATTTTTACTCTGTGTTCCTTGTTACTTGTGCATACTTGCAGCAGCAAGTATCTCATTCCAAAACAAGCTGAATGATGTTGATGTTTATTGGTCTTGTATGCCGCCCACTCCCGAAGGACTCCGGGCGGCTTACAATAAACAAGGGAAGGGGATAAATAAACAAAACAACACTTTAAAATACACAACAGTCACAGTTTCCGTGGGGCTGGATATTTCGAAAGCCCCCCTGCCTGCTGGAGCAGCCAGGACTTAACGGCTTTGCGGAAGGCCGGGAGGGTAGTAAGGGTCCAGATCTCCATGGGGAGGTCGTTCCAGAGGGCTGGGGCTGCAACAGAGAAGGCTCTCCCCCCGGGGAGTCGCCAGCCGACATTGGCTGGCAGATGGGATCCGGAGAAGACCTAACCTGTGAGATCTAATCGGTCTATGGGAGGTGATCGGTGAATCACGCAGACACACATTGACGTCCCCCCCCCCCCCGAATCTATATTCAAGGACAGAAAGAACAAACAGACTGCATGGTTTCCCCATCTGTTCGTTTCCCAATCAAAGATCTTTGAAGGTCCTCTTTTATGCTTCATTTTGAAAGAGTGCAAAAGCCTGTGAGATCCCATTACATTCCCCTCCCTCTTTTATTTTAAGCCTGACAAACACCAGCCTGCCTTTTTAACAGCTCTACAGGGGCAAAGAGGGACAAGGAGGCAAGGATTTTTTTAAAAAAAATCCTTTGTGGATTGTTTTTAGCCTGAAAGGCAAAAGGCTCACCTTCCAATGGGTCCAGAGAGAACCCTCTTTCATTGGCTGTCACCGGAACAGACTGGCTCTCTTTATCCCCAGGATGCTGGCCTTTTTTCCCCTGGGCTGTGATGCAAGCTGCATCACTATGTTAATTTCCACACTGCAAAACACATCCCCAGCTGCAAACCACTTAAAATAAGCAACAAAGTCAGAAGAGATTGCCACAACAGAAGCTCATTTTACTGTCACAATAAAACCTGGGGTCCTTCCTACAACCGGGAGTTCAATCCTAGGTAGAGGCAGATATATCTCTCTCTGGGCATAATGCAGTGGTGGGTTTCAAAAATTGTTCAAACCTACTCTGTGGGTGTGGCCTCCTTTGTGGGAGTGGCTTACCACCCCATGTGACCGGATGGGAGTGGCTTGCCGCCCATGTGACCGGATATGAAGATGCCAACAACGCTTGTCAGAACCACCTTAAATTACCTCCCACACAGCACTGGCATGCATAAGAATAGGATGTAAACTTGTTTTTTAAAAGGCATCTTTGGTTTGCGTTAAAACAACTTCAACACACGCAATGTTCTGATTGCACCACAAACGCAGTAGTCATCCTTACCTTTCACAGAGGCACTGAGTTTTATAAATACGAGCATGATAGTGTAGAATAATCATATCCAAGGACCAGTGGTGGGTTTCAAAAAATGTTGGAACCTCTTCTGTAGGTGTGGCCTGCTTTCCGGGTCCACTGGTGGAACCTCTTCTAACCGGTTTGGTAGATTTGACGAACCGGTTCTACCAAATAGGTGCGAACTGGTAGGAAGCCAGCTCTGGCATAATGAGAATATATCTGCTGAACAAAACTCCACATTGGCATCAGGAAGGGCATCTGGCCAGTAAGCACTCTAAACTAAAGAGTTTAGTTAAGTTGAAGCAGAAATGGCTCTCTTCTATAAAATATAAGGCAGATTTGGACCCCTGGAATATGTTTTTTTAGGATTCAAATAGAAACTGGCCAACAATTAGTATTTGATGGAAAGTCCAAATATTTAAACAGCGGCTAGTGGTTGGGGATACCAACAGAAGGACAAAGTGAGATATACTATTAAAAAGTTACTTTTTCTTTTCTTCACCATACCTTGTTTAATTAAAATGTAGTAATCTTTTTATTTATCACCTTGTGTTTTTTTCCCCCTATTTTCTTTGTAATGCAATATTGTAACAATGGATATGGATTTAAACCAAAGACAGAAAGTTCTCATTTGGTGCCTGATTTATTATTGTCAAGGTTTATAAGCCAAGAATTTTTTTTTAAAATCTGATTCTGGATATTGCAAATTCAAAATAAGACAAGACACAGCTTTAAGTTAAGTTATTCCGTAAATACCGCCTAATATTTATAACCATTTTAAACATATCTGGTGCAATGGTAAGGATGTGTGTGTGTGTGTGTGTGTGTGTGTGTGTGTGTGGCTTTGAGTGTATGTATATACATAAGTACTTTATGCTAATAGTGTATATAACACTGTTTTACTCTAAGTAAAATAATTACAGAAATGCATATGTTTCTGAATGGCAAATATTTTTCACATCCTGTTACACTTGGCATTGAGCCAACTTCAGACATACGAGTTTGATTGCTTAAGGCACGTTTATACCCTTTTACTACACAATCCCACTTTCTTCCTATTTTTGTTCCTGGGAAATGTCTTGCTAAAAAACATTGCTAGTGTTTACCTTCTTCAACATCTACCGTAGCTACCTTCTTTTGTGGTCTCCATCAGTTAACTATAGGAAGAACAGATCCAATTCAATGCAAACGTCACCCACAGCTTAAGCTACCTCTCTCTATAGACATTCCCTATGCAAAGATGGTGGGAAAGTGTAATGGTGTGTGGGATTGCAAGACAGGAGAGAGAAATGCAGACTGGGCAACTGGCATGTAAAAGACGATTCAGCCCTCAAAAGGAGGGGGGGTATGGGAAATGTTTCAGAAGAGATGCTCCCTAGCTTTCTGTAAAGTAAAAGGAAAGGAGGGGGGATACTTTCACTCTTACAAGATTCTCTCAACATAACAATAAAGGTAATACTCCTGATTGCGCTTCTTGTCTGGACTACCTCAAAGAAGTAACAAAATTTCATTTTAGGGGGATAGCCTCCTCAGATCTATCTTTTTATTGTCATGGAACTCCATTTGTTGTAAGGACAGAATACTGGAGTAGAGTAGAGTAGAGTAGAGTAGAATAGAATAGAATAGAATAGAATAGTTGGAAGTGACCTTGGAGGTCTTCTGGTCTAACCCCCTGCTCAGACAGGAAATATCCTATACCAATTCAGACAAATAGTTGTCTTCTTAAAAACTTCCAATGTTGGAGCATTCACAACATCTGGAGGCAATTTGTTTCACTTATTAATTGTTTTAACTGTCAGAAAATGTCTTCTTAGTTCTAGATTGCTTCTCTCCTTGATTCGTGTCCAACTCTTGCTTCTTGTCTTGCCTTAAGGTGCTTTGGAGAATAGCTTGACTTCTTCTTCCTTGTGGCAACCCTTGAGATATTGGAACACTGCTATCATGTCACCCCTAGTCCTTCTTTTCATTAAACTAGATATAGACCAATTCAACTGGGGAAAAAATGAATCTAGACCTAGGATAAATTGTTACCCAAAAGTGGTTGTCTGAAACCACTTCTAAACAATGGTTATTCTGTGATGAATTATTATGTATGTAGCAGGATCCTCAATCCCTGGTCCCGAGCGCTTGTGGGAAATCATCTCCTCTCCCACCCGACTGCCAGTCCGCAGAGCCAAAAAAGTTGGGGACCACTGATATGAAAGACCCCATATTGCAGATGTCAGAGCTAGCTACTGATGTGATGAAGTAGCTAGCTGCCCCATCAACATGTTATGGGGCAGTGTTGTGGCCCAGCAGGAGCCGTTGGAGCTGCCACCAGACTCCAACAGCGAGGGGCCCTATGAGTTGGCTTTGGAGGATGTGGAGGACCCTGGACAGGGTTCCGACTCCGAGCAGGGCGCAGAGAGGCTGGTTGGCCACCAGGAGGTGCCTGAGTCTTGGACCAGTGGGGAGGAGAAAAGGGAGAGTGATCCGGACGCCAGTAGTGAGTTGTTCCTGGATGCCCAGCACCGAAGAGCTACTAGGCGTCAGGAACAGTTGTGCAAGTACAGGAGGTAATTGCACTCAGCTGGTGGTCATTAGGCTCCTCTCAAGACTATAAGAGGAATGCTTGTGCACACGCCCCTTTTGCAGGAGTCAACGCATTGACTAAAAGTTGGAGTACTGTGGTGTTAGCTTGGCAGGCTGGATTGCTGCCAAGGCTTATCTGTGCTGGATTGCTGCCAAGGCTTATCTGTGCTGGATTGCTGCCAAGGCTTATCTGTGCTGGATTGCTGCCAAGGCTTATCTGTGCTGGATTACTGCCAAGGACCTGTCTGTCTTTTAATAAATTCCTTAAAGTATCTTTGGCTCGGCGTGCTTTGGTCTGGGATGAGGAGAGTCAGAACAGGGCAGTAAATTGATTATACATTATTATGCTCGGGACTGGCCACCTGAAATTGTTTGAGATACGTTTAACAGGCTAAATGTAACAAAACCCCACAGACAAAACAAACAGCAAAGCCCTTTTCTCAGTAAAGCAAATGAAAAAACTATCAGAAGACAAAAATGAATTTTTGAAGACGTTCGTTTCTTTGGAAAACAAAATTGCTGAACTGTGTTTCTCATACTGAGATTATAATTTAGCTTTGGCGTGAATGGCAACAAATGGATCCTCCGCGAAATTGCTAATGTTAAAATCAGCAGTGCCATCTCCACGGACATGGATTTTAATTCCGGTACAGGTATTACCCTCCTTCTGTCCAGATATAATATCACAGTAAATTCCTTCGGGAAGGCCAGTTTGCAATGTGGCAGTCAGATTCCTATTAATAAAAAAAAAAGTGTTCAAATTAGGCAAATGTAGTGATTTTATATTATACACCTTTATTCCCTAGTTTTAATTCTGTTGCTTTGAGACGCTATTTTGTAA
Source organism: Thamnophis elegans (assembly GCF_009769535.1). Lineage (NCBI taxonomy): Eukaryota > Metazoa > Chordata > Lepidosauria > Squamata > Natricidae > Thamnophis > Thamnophis elegans. The sequence goes on from NC_045545.1 coordinate 4,780,947, forward strand.
TACAATGAAATCAAAGTGTTGTCTTTTAGCATTTAAAGTCCCAAAGTAGATTATGTCAGGCTTTTTTGATAATATTTCTAATCCTTCCTATAGATGTGTACTTCAATTTTTCCTATACTTCATTTGTCCATTTGTTCATTTCTGTTTCAAAGCCGAAGAGCCAGCGCTGTCCAAAGATGTCTCCGTGGTCATGTGTTGTGGCCCAGCAGGAGCTGTTCGAGCTGCCACCAGACTCCGACAGCGAGGGGCCCTATGAGTCAGCTCTGGAGGATGTGGAGGACCCTGGACAAGGTTCCGACTTCGAGCAGGACATAGAGAGGCTGGTTGGCCACCAGGAGGCGCCTGAGCCTTGGACCAGTGGGGAGGAGACAGCAGTGAGTTGTTCCTGGATGCGCGGCACCGGAGAGCTAATAGGTGTCAGGAACAGCTGCGCAGTTACAGGAGGTAATTGCACTCAGCTGGTGGTCATTAGGCTCCTCTCCAGACTATAAAAGGACTACTTGTGCACACTCCCCTCTTGCAGAAGTCAATGCATTGACTAAAAGTTGGAGAACTTTTGTAACTAGCTTGGCAGGCTGGATTGCTGCCAAGCCTTTTCTGTGTTTATTGCTGCCAAGGTTTGTCTGAGCTGCTGCCATCCTTATCTGTTTGTTATGCTTGGCTTTCAGCCACCGAGGTTTTGGTTTCTTGCTATTAAAGTACATTCCAGTTAAGCTTGTCTCGGCAGTCATTACTGGATGGAGGAGGGGGTCAGAACATCATGTGACTGGCCTGACTAAACACTGAAGGCACACGGAATGCTGTTACCTTCCCACTAAAGGTGGTCTCTATCTTTCTACTTTTTTATACTTTTTATGTGCTTTCGAAATGCTAGGTTGGCAGAAGCTGGGACAAGTAACGGGAGCTCACTCCGTTACGCGGCACTAGGGATTCGAACTGCTGAACAGCCGACTTTTCTGATTGGCAAGCTCAGCGTCTTAGCCACTGAGCCATCCTCTGAGTTACCGTGTCCCAGGTAATATACTAATTAATTAATTAATTACAGTTTTCATAAATAAGCAAAATGTAATAAACACTCTCCTGAATTATCTGAATCTGACTAACCAGATTGTTTGAGACAGATAGCAGCCTTTCCAAGCCCAGTACATTCCAGAATTCTGGACAACAGATCCCATATTTTCTAGCCCAAAAACCCAAGGGCAAAGTTAGATGAAGGTTATGGAGGCCACAATTACAGAACTGAGAGGCATTTGTTTGGGAAATGCTGCAATTTAGTCCCAAGTTCCAAGAAGATGTCTCCCTCCTATGTGTAAAATTCCTGTTCACTTACCAGTCATCATTATTGAAGACAATAAATCCTTGGTTACCACGACCGAATGCCACTTGATTGCTGTTGTTGTCCCACCAATTGGTAAATGGCTGCCCATCCACAACATTCCGGAAAATAACCATATTTCTTGGAGGAGAGAAGGAAAAATGGTTATTCAAAATCTTGGCCGTTTTCCTAGCTTGATGTGTAACATGTTTGGACTGGAAAGGATGGGAACTGAAATTCAATTTGTCTAGAGAAGAGGACAGGATCTTGGAAGCATGTCTATCTAGGAATTGTGGGATTTTCTAACCTTATTTGACGCCACCGATGTTCACAGATCCAGCCATTGCCACAGGTTGTGTCTGGATTAATTGTCACAGACTTAATTGATCCATCTTCATAACTTGGGGGACCAACCCAGGAATTAATATCCTGATTGTTAAATACAAATTAGACATGAAAAGAAAATGTAAAAATAAAATAAAATAAAACAAGCGAGATTAAAATACCTATAAACTAAACTGCCTGACAATCCTAATTTCATTTTTTTTTATTTTATGCAAAAAGCCCATAAAGGGTTTCCAGTCATCAATAAATGTCTTTCCTCTAATCAAATGTCAATTTGGCCACCTCAGTAAATTCTATCACCTTCACCAACCATTCCTATGTTTGTTTAACTAAATTTATTTGCCGCACATCTCCCAAATCTTATCTTACAATAATTTCATTGTGGTTATCATATACAAAAAGAGAATTCCAATTTTCCCAGCTGTTTATTCCTCAGGTTTAAGAGGAAGGCTTATATAGGCAAATCGATTAATAAATGTAACAGAATTCAGAATTTATCTTCTAGTCCAACTTCCTGCTCAAGCAGGAAAATTTACACCATTTCAGAATTTGTCAGAAATGGTTTGTAGGGTAACCTGCTTGAGCAAGGGGTTGGTGTAGAAGACCTTCAAGGTCCTTTCCAACTCTATTATTCTTTATCTTCTGTTGACTGGATTTCGTCCAGCCCATTTGAGTCAAGGTCAGAACCTTGGAGATACAGACCAGGTGCCAACTAAGTATGATCTCATTTATTCATTAAATACATTTGGCATCTACAGGATATAGGCTTCATATAGGGGTAGCAACCTTCCTCAGCCATGTTCTGTCTCTTGCTCACTTTAAGGTCCCAGTAAGTGGGATGGGTTGGTTAACAGAAAAAAAAAAACTAAAGCTTTGAAGAGAGGTTGTTTCATTCTTCAAATCCATCTAAAATATTCAAGTCCCCCCAAAAGGGTTCAAAATGTTCTACCTGACAATTCTACGAGTTCTTGAGAACTATAAATGATATGGTAGGAATTCCTGTGCCCCACAGATTCCCTATCTCTGGTACAGATATGAAACAGTATTATGAAATAGCAATAGCAATAGCAGTTAGACTTATATACCGCTTCATAGGGCTTTCAGCCCTCTCTAAGCGGTTTACAGAGTCAGCATATCGCCCCCACAGTCTGGGTCCTCATTTCACCCACCTCGGAAGGATGGAAGGCTGAGTCAACCTTGAGCCGGTGAGATTTGAACCACCGAACTGCAGTTAGCAGTCAGCTGAAGTGGCTTGCAGTACAGCATTCTAACCACTGCGCCACCTCGGCTCTTTATACTGCCGAGGATGAAGAGGAATCAGCCTAGTCACATCACTGTCCTAATAAAAGGCACCCATCAGGACATCCAAGTTTCCCTCTTTGTTGTGGAGAAGTGAAGTTCTACTACTTTATGCTGAATACATAAATTAATAGATGCCACTCATTTCCCCAAGCTGTTTGTTAAGTTTACAACGCATACTGACCTCTCCATTTTGAAAATATCTTGGCCATCTGAAACTTGACATGATCCTTGTAAAGCCATATGGATGCGCAAGCATGAAGCCAACTCCCATTTTATAGAGCCTAAATATGGAATTAAAAAAAAGCAGAGAAACTCAGATTTGTACTTCTCTAGCAAGAGAGAGACTCAGTCAGGCCTTCTGAGTGCAATGATTTTGGTCTCTGAGATCAAGAGAAAAAGATACCTAACTTCTTTTCATACACACAGAAGCAATTTTGTTGACAGTTAAATCTTTCTTCGACACGGGTATTTTAGTGGACTTGAGGGGAGCTGGCTAGTTTAAGGGGTGCAGAACAGTGGTGGGTTTCAAAAAAATTTTTGAACCTACTCTGTGGGTGTGGCCTCCTTTGTGGGAGTGGCTTGCCTGCCATGTGACCTGGTGGGAGTGGTTTGCCGGCCATGTGTTCTCTCTCTCTCTCTCTCTCTCTCTCTCTCTCTTCCTTTCTTTTATCTTTCTGTCCCTTTTTCCTTTTTTTTCTTTCATCTCTCTTTCTCTCTCTTTTTTTCCCTTCCTTTTGTCTCTCTGTCCCTTTTTCCTTTTTTTCTTTCATCTCTCTCTCACTTTTTCTTTCTTTTTTCTTTTTTATTTCTTTCTTCCTTCCTTTCTCTTTCTTTCTCTCTCTCTCTCTTTTTCCTTTCTTTTATCTCTCTGTCCCTTTTTCCTTTTTTTCTTTCATCTCTCTTTCTCTCTCTTTTTTCTTTTCTTTTGTCTCTCTGTCCCTTTTTCCTTTTTTTCTTTCATCTCTCTATCACTTTTTCTTTCTTTTTTCTTTTTTTATTTCTTTCTTCCTTCCTTTCTCTTTCTTTCTCTCTCTCTCTCTTTCCTTTCTTTTATCTCTCTGTCCCTTTTTCCTTTTTTCTTTCATCTCTCTTTCTCTCTCTTTTTTTTCCCTTCCTTTTGTCTCTCTGTCCCTTTTTCCTTTTTTTCTTTCATCTCTCTCTCACTTTTTCTTTCTTTTTTCTTTTTTCTTTCTTTCTTCCTTCCTTTCTCTTTCTTTCTCTTTCTCTCTTTTTTCCTCTTTTATCTCTCTGTCCCTTTTTCCTTTTTTTCTTTCAACTCTCTCTCACTTTTTCTTTCTTTTTTCTTTTTTCTTTTTTCTTTTTTATTTCTTTCTTCCTTCCTTTCTCTCTCTCTCTCTCTCTCTCTCTCTCTCTCTCTCTCTCTCTCTCTCTCTCTCTCTCTCTCTCTGTGTTTGTGTGTGTGTGTGTGTGAGTGGTAGGTTTCAAAAATTTTTGGAACCTCTTCTGTAGGTGTGGCCTGCTTTCCGGGTCCACTGGTGGAACCTCTTCTAACCGGTTCGGTAGATTTGACGAAGCGGTTCTACCGAATAGGTGTGAACTGGCAGGAACAGGCTGCATGGCACACACAGTTCTGCCTACCAAAGCAGAGAAAGAACCGAAAAGCTCAGTAAGAGCAGTTTTGAGAATCGTTGCTACTATCCCAATTCCTCCTACTTGAGGCAGCTGTTCCAGTTAACCCACAAGACATCTGGCAAAAGGACCTTTAGAACTGCTTCCCACCTGGAATCCCAGAAGGTCAAAATAGAAGCGCCACCACCTCCGTGACTTCTCTGGTTATCATGATTGTCCACAAAGACAACAGCTTTATCAGAAGGCATAAAACTCCAGGCTTCACCCCAGTTCCTAAAAAAATAATTTAAAAAAGACAGCAAGAGTCAGATTAAGTGAATACTGTGCGTCAATGTGCTAGGAATCTTCTTTTTTTAAAAAAGTGGGAAGATAAATTACTTCAAATAAGTCATCTTTTCTCCATGCCACTTGCGAATGACTGTCCCGAGTTTGGCGCCGTATTTGAACTCAGTTACTCGGCCGTTTCCAAAGTACTCGCTGGATGAAATGGACTCCCCACCCAGATCAATCACCTGGTAAAAAAATCAGAAGGAAAGATATTGTGGCATACAACCTTAAATGGGGGGAAAAAAACACACCCCACTATATATTTTGCATAAATATACCTGGCGACAGGAATCATCTCCTGATAAAATAAAGCAATGGAGCAATCTAATAGGGAGTCTATGTTGAGTAAGATCCTCCTTCTCATTAAGCGAAGTACATTTGGCTTGTCTGTAGTTTTAGCTTGTTGTACCGTAAGAATGATGTCAGTGAGGTTTCTAAACCAGGATTTAATTATCCAGAATTGGAATGATGATCTTTTAATTGACTGTTTTTAAATTATTTTCATTAGGTGGCTTATCATAACAAATAACAAATTATGTTTTCATGTCCCTCTACTGCCTTCAATTTTGGCTTTTATCTGGAGCTGGAGGCCTAAGAAAATGTTCAACCTTGCCTTTTTTCCCCAATCCTTATGATGTTTTTGATATTGATCCTTAGTATAAAATAGATATGTAGGCAGTTTACCTCTTGGAAGATGAATGGCCTTGTCCCTTCAGCAAACCATTTCATGTTGAGATGTTTTAGTTGGTCCAAAAAGGCTTTCATATCCCCAGGCCACATGTGCTTGGAAGCATCAATGCGAAACCCAGCTACACCGATGTCAATTAGGTGATTCATGTATTCTGCAACTTTGGAACGCACATAATCCTTCTCTAGTGCAAGATCAAGAAGACTCACAAGGCGACAGTTCCGGACCTGTTCAGAAAGTTTGTTTTTTTTAAAAAAAAAAAAACAACCAACATATCCAAAGCACGTTTTCCAACATAAACAGACTGTAATGTCTCCAAAGTTATTCTTGGACTTTCAGGTTGTTTATTTGTATCTCACTTTTATTATTTTTACAAGTAACTCAAGGCTGATTCGCTTAACAGCTGCGGCAAGAAAAGTCGTAAAATGGGACAAAACTCACTTAACAAATGTCTCGCTTACAAACAGAAATTTGGGGCTCGATTTGTGTCCGTCAGTCGGGGGGGGGGGGCTACCTTGGAACGAATTCCAAAAAAGTACCTGGTCATGATCATTGTAATTTTCTATCTCTCCGCTGGAGGTTCTGCATTTCCCGTCATTGAAATCCCACGCAGAATACGGTACAGCGGGAAAATCTCGCTTGTTGGAATCGAAGTAGCTTCCGCATGTAGAATGGTGGCCAGATCCAGCAGCAGCTCCACACATATGGTTGACAACAGCATCCACATAAATGTACACCTGAGCAGAGAAGAATCGATCAGGTTACGGCAAGTTGAAAGGAGGCCCCGCTCTATGGGCATGGGAGGGAAGTGACATCAAGCGCTTCCTGAGACATCATCTTCTTTTAATGACCCCATAATCCCTTGCGGGGTGGAGTTTGGGCAACTGAATAGAGCTGAGTATTGAGAGGAGGAGCCAATGTCACAACGTTACATCGTGCAGACTCGACAATCCGAATCCGCCGATGACACTTTTGCCCCTGGACGGTCCGGTAGGACCTAAACCGTCCCGAAGAGACGGTGACTGGGAAGACCCTTGCTGGTCGCGGGGACATTGCAAAGTCCCTTATCAACCCAAGGGAAGCACTTCCAACTGGCGGCAAAGAGGCAGCCCCCAGGCTGACATAGTTGGAGATGGCTCCAAAAAGAGAAGTGAAAGTGTTCCATCTGCGAAGGGTTTTTTTCCTTTTCTTTTAGAAGATTGCCCTAAGAAACTCTTTTCTTAAGCTAAATTAGTCCCTCAAGCAAGAACAAAGCAGCATATTTAATCCCTATTGGACTGCCTTAGAAAGGTTTTTGCTCTTGCCTGTAATGATGTTTTGTGGATTGAAGTGATTGCAACGTTTCCTGTTTCTCCACTTGAGATGAAGGGATCTTTTTTTCTCTATTTCTTTTTACTACTTTAACTTTTTTGGCTTAAATTAAAACTTTTTTTTACTGTAATAAATTTCTCCTTCTACTTGTTACAATATCATATGAATAGAGCTGAGTATTTACTGGCCGGAAACCTTTCCTGTTGCCAATGTGGAGCTATTTTCAGCAGATACATATATCCTCGTGCCCAGAGAGAAAAATATCTGCCTCTACCTAGGATCGAACTCCTGATTATAAGGCGAGACCTCCATCTCTAGGCCACTGCACCACTAAGTGCTTCCTGAGATCATCATGCATATTATATAATCCATGCCCGTCCCACAGTGATGTCGTGATGACATCATCCTGTGACATCATAACACTGTTCTGTGGCAACGTCATATGAACACAGCCTTCATCTTTTTCATTAATCATGAGCAAGAAAGATATCCTTTGGTTTGTGGGGAGAAAAAAAAACCACCTTAATTTCTTGGAATTAGAAGTGTAGCTAGCTTTACAAAAATAAGACCAAAATTCCCTTACAAACTATAGATCAGGAAGTCTCCAAATCCATACTTGCATTCACAATTTGGCCTTAATTGGAAAATCATTTTCTCAAGGCAGTCTGGATACCGTAACAGGGGGATATTAATAGCTAATTGATCGTAAAGATAACTAAGTAAGATGAAACACGTAAACGGCTTGGAAGTGTTACTACGCAATTACAAAGCATTATAATTGCATTTTCCCACTCTCTTACTCGCATAATTCAAGATGCTGCAACATTTGCAAATTGCTTATATTCAACCTATCTTAGGAACACTTTCCCCCTTGAGCTGCTATTATTACTTCCTTTGGAAGCTACCCAGATGCCCTTTGAATGATGCCATCTGTGCACCAGGCTCAGCTAAAGACATGGAAACCACGTTCCTGGCAGGTGCAACGTTCCCAGGGATAAAATTCCTTCCCAAACTGATTTGCCAAAGTACCGCTCTGAGCTTTATACGCTAGCAGCATCACAGCCAAAGGATATCAAATAGGAGAGCTTGTGCTTGTGAGGGTGATCACTCCGTTCCTCCAGAACCTATCCGATCCTAATTTACATTCCACCTTTGTAGGGCAGACATAAAAAGAGTAGCAATGAAACAATTTGCAAAAAAACAGTAGATGCTTTCCCATGCTGTGTTTTTTTTGAATGGTCCTTGGTGGTCCTCTTTTCCAAATTTAGAGATGGCTGGTGGCTGGTTTGCGTTCCCAAAAATAGCTCCTATGACTACACCTGTATTATTTAGACCCAGCTTGTACACCAGCTGACTAGGAATAGTGGAAAACATAGTTCTCGCAATTCCCAGGGCTAGTAAGTCAACACGGACTGAGGTTTCTGGTGCCAAATGTTAATTATGTCAAATATAATTTTCATAATTCCTTACATTTCTAGGCACTGAGAGTCACATCAGCTGCATTTCTTATCATTTTTCCATGCTGGATGTTTCTGTATGTGTGTATGGAATCGTAGAAGATTACATCGTATGTCTAAAATCCAGCAGTAACTTTTGTCCTCATTTCGTTAATTCAAAGGAAAAAAGATGACTTCAGGCAGTCTCTCAGCATTAAGGAGACCAGATTTTATTGCACTCGACATTATATTTTCTGGAATGTGATTATATTTGGAAGGGGCCAATCTTAAATTAGATGACTTTAGGACAGTGTTTCTCAACCTTGGCGACTTTAAGTCTTGTGGACTTCAACTCCCAGAATCCCCCAGCCAGCTGTGCACAGCTGGCTGGAGGATTCTGGGAATTGAAGTCCACAAGACTTAAAGTCGCCAAGGTTGAGAAACACTGCTTTAGGATATTCAGGATCATTTTCTAAATTAATCCAATTAAAATGATTCCATTTTGAATTGACTAAAAGATGGGTCCCATCTATAATCTAAGAACACATATCACTGTTATGGAAGCAGAATTAGCTTGAACCAAAGGTCTCAAATAAAATATCACTTACTCCAACATTGTTACATCTGTTTACCATGTCTTTAAATTCAGTCTCATTTCCAGATCGTGTACAGAGCTTGTAGCTCACAGGTTGGTATCTTTCCCACCATGGTCTCCACGGTGTTGTAATGACAACGTTTTCATTTGGAGGAGAGATCTGTGAATTGAATAACATCCCCCAACAACATAGAGCATTATTTCTTTAACTCAGTGGCAGGCTGAAAATCCTTTTTTACATAGCCCATGGAACTATGGAGATTCTCTGTGGTACAATCCTTAACTTGATTTGAAAGCACTTGGGTTTCTTAAGGAATACTTTAAAAAAAAAAGTTTGGAAAAGCCCAATGTGCAGAAAGCCTTTTCTTACTTTTTCCTCTTCAAGTTCATGGGCTTTCTTGAAATCAGAAACTTAAAGAGTGACTGGAAATCCTATGAATTCTGCTTCAGTTAATCAAAAGCCAGCAAAACAACTTCTTTGTCCCTCATACAATCAGTCTTCCATCCTTCCGAGGTGGGTAAAATGAGGACCCAGATTGTTGGGGGCAATATGCTGACTCTGTAAACCGCTTAGAGAGGGCTGAAAGCCCTATGAAGTGGCATATAAGTCTAACTGCTATTGCTATTGCTAGTTTTCCCATCCTTTCAGAGAGCCGAGGTGGCGCAGTGGTTAGAGTGCAGTACTGCAGGCTACTTTAGCTGACTGCTAGTTCGGCAGTTCAGAGGTTCAAATCTCACCCGCTCAGGGTTGACTCAGCCTTCCATCCTTCCGAGGTGGGTAAAATGAGGACCTGGATTGTTGTTGGGGGCAATATGCTGACTCTGTAAACCGCTTAGAGAGGGCTGAAAGCCCTATGAAGCGGTATATAAGTCTAACTGCTATTGCTATTGCTAGTTTTCCCATCCTTTCAAAATAAAATATTTATCAGGAGAAACTGGGTAAACCTGCCAGAAGCCTAATTCTACGCCTACAGGAGTGAACTACACTCTGAATTCACTTCTATCACTCCACAAGAAGACCGTATAATCCATTTGATGCTCAGAATATTATTTGATCATCACTGGGCAGTAGGCTTGATTGCGCATTTGACAAAACATTGATTTCTACTGGGTGGCAATAAATTTTGAATATGAAGTGAGATTGACTGCCTTATTTTCAACACAAACAGCAACTTCTACTGGCTTAATAAAATAAACATGATTCAATGTACATGAAACATATTTTTATGTCAGCTACAGCCAGCTAGAAAAGTTACCATGTCTTCATTTTATATAATTTCTTAACAAATACTGGAGGAACATTCAGCGAATATAGAAGACCAGAACTCTAGTGAATGTATATTAGACAACAATAAGTTGTTTGCTATACATTGGTTTGGAAAATGTAAATAAAATACTGGTCCAGCTTGTTATATTACATGATGGGTAATACTAATAATAATAAATTCCATTATTCTTCTATTTCTTTGGAGTAATATGGGAACATATTTACCATCCGATGGAAAAATATAACAATCAGCATCTGATGGAGTGTTATCATTAAGTAAAATGGTCATCAGTAAAAATTCCTCAGCTTTAATACTCTACAGTGCTTTCATTTCCACAATACCCATCATACATGATGTAGCCATTAAAAAAATATAATAATGTGGTTTTGTTTTCTTTCTCTTGTGCCAGAGAGTCCTTATGATTGATGAAGTACTTAATTAAATGGCAGCTGAGGTGCTCAGATTGCCATATTGAAAATAAATGTTGAGTAAATCAGCAATCTGATTGTCTGTTGATGCAACAATTCTTCTACCAGTATCCATCTCGCTACTTATTCATTTGCCTTCATTTAACCAAGTAGTTGAATGCTTGAAAAAGAAACTGAATTGCAAATTATATGCCCGATAAATTAGTTGGAACACTTACAGTTAGTTACATGTTAACTTCACATACTCAGTACATAAAAAACCCCATGAATTTACTTTGCATCACAAACAGGCTGATGTAACAATTTCACTGCCAAGTATTTACAAAAGGGTCATTTATTTTGGCCCGTCCTTCCCAAACCAAGCAAAAGAAGCTTCTTGGATGAAAAGTGAAATGTCTTCAAGGAAAAAAGAGCATTTTTGGGACTGACTGAATGACTGAAAATCTCAATTTACATTGTTCTTTAGATGTGTAAACTTGAACTCCCAGAATCCTAAGCAACTGGCACCCTGCCTGGGAAATCCTGGAAGTTGAATCAGCATGCTTGGAAGATGATTTAGCGATTTTATACCATGAAAACATTCCCACAGCCCTTCGCTATTGTTAACATCTGTTGGATTTTAATTAAATTCAATATTTATTTTCTTGGAATCAGAGAAGTTGTGCCCAAAAGACCTAGACACCTTTCCCAGAAATTACCACCAAAATGTACCTACCTGAACTCCACCAAATCCGTTAGGTGCTAAGTAACGTTCGCATTCAAGAGCAATGTCATCCCAACGCCATTCAAAGAGGTGAACTATAGATGTCCTTCCAGGCAGTGTATTTGGGTTATACTGAGCCCAACAAAGTTCCAGACCACCAAGGAGAATTAAAATCCACATTCTGCCTTGGGGTAATGGGTCTTTCTCTGCTCCCAGCTGCAGTTTTCAGCACCGTATTTATATTTCTGGTACAGATCAAAGTACACATCAGTCATGAGACGTCCAACACATTTGGCTTCACTTTTAGCAAATTTCCTTTCATCAAAGGTCACGCCACTTGATGGTTTAAACAAGAGAAACAGGTGAAGATAAAGAACTAAATTCCCTGGGGGAAAACTTTGAATGCAGAAACCAAGATAAGATTCAGACGCATTAATCACATCCCTGCCTTCAACTAAATATATTAGATAATGTACTATCTGCTTCAAGGACATCTACAAATCAGGAAAAGGAAAAAAGTGGCCTCAAGCACATAGCAATCTGTACTTTATAACACTTATTCCCCCAAATAGCAGGAAATGATACATAATTTAGCCTAGCATTAACAGTCCAATATATTTGCCTGCTTGAGATTAAATGGCAAAAAGTACATAGTATCCTAAACCAAGAAATGCAGTTCTGCAGTTCGGCTGTTCAAATCTCACCGGCTCAAGGTTGACTCAGCCTTCCATCCTTCCGAGGTGGGTGAAATGAGGACCCAGACTGTGGGGGCAATATGCTGACTCTGTAAACCGCTTAGAGAGGGCTGAAAGCCCTATGAAGCGGTATATAAGTCTAACTGCTATTGCTAAGAAATGTCATCTGAACCAATAAAAACCCACGTAACTCTCCTCTTCTCCCAATAATAAACACAGAATATAGTAAGGCATAAAATCTTGCTACTTTTCTATGCATTAAAACCTGTGGGCTGTTGTCGTTCTCTACACAAAGCAGTTGTGGTTCTCTACACAAGCAGTTGTCATTCTCTACACAAAGGTAGGGAGTTGATCGTTTGCCTTTCCCTCAACACCTCTCTTGAATTTGGGGGTCCTTTGAGTTCCGCAGACCAGATTTATTTTGCACTGGGGGAATTCTGCATGAAGTGTTGCAACTGTAAAGTGGCAGAGATGAGTTTTACTTTGCTTTTGATTTTCCTCCTGCTGATCTGTCACCAGTCCTGCAGCCGAAGGGAGATCGGGGATTCCTATTTTCTGTTTTCAAATTGTTTCCATAAATTTGTCATGCAAAACTTGGTTTTGGGCAAGAAGCGCTATTATCTGGAAAAAGGAGGAGGGGGGCTATTATTTCCTTATCAAGAACTGATAGGAGATCGTCATTTTTTTCTGTTTTGATCCTTCTTCCATTGATGCCCACTGATTAGCAGAACCAGCTTTCATGCCCTGGAGGAGGGTCGAAAATTCTTATCAGGAGGTTAAGGTTTTTCATCAGCTCTCCAAAGCTTCAAAATCGTTTCCACAAACAACACAGTCAAGTCCACTTTAAAGTCCAAAGGTTGTAAGTTACAAGTAGTAAAATTTGACCATCCTGCTTAGAGAGGCTATTGTCATAAAAATTGCTTGTTGGGAGACGAACAATGAGGCAGAGTAAACTACCTTCGTGCCTTGTTTATGGGTTTTTCAAGGACATCCTGCTAGCGAGAATTCGGGTCCAACGTTGGAATGACTCTGCAGGGTATCTCGGTATGGACAAGGCATCCAAAGTTTTACGCAACAATATTAACAAGAAGATTGAGCTATAAATGGCATTTATTTTTTGAATCAATTTCCAGAGAGGTTTCACAACATGTTAAGTGGCAGAGATTAGGCTTGCTGATAATGTGTGAGGTGAGCTATTGCAACTATCCTGTTTTTTTTTCCTTAATCTTTCAGCAAGCATCAATACCATAGAACAGTGGTTCCCAAACTTGGCAACTTTAAGACTTGTGGAGTTGAAGTCCACAAGCCTTAAAGTTGCCAAGTTTGGGAACCACTGCCATAGAACATATCCTTTTGAACCACCAAGAGGGATTAGGCATGGGAAACCTGGTGGTGTCATTTGTTGTGGCCCGCCATCAGCCAGGGGAACTGGCAGATTTGGAAAATGAGGGGGTTGGAGAGGAACATGGGCCAGTCCTGGAGTTTGGGGAAGGCTCTGATGAGGGCTCTGTCTCAAAGGCCAGGGCCGTCTGAGAGTTATCAGCTGCCTTCACAGTTGGGGATCACTGAGGCAGAAGGAACAGCAGGAGTCTGTTCCCAGTGTTGCAGATGAAGGGAACAGCTAAGGAACAAGGGTTGACTTGGGTTGGGAGCAAGGCCACAGGTGGACAGTGAATAGCCCCTCTTCCCATAGGGAATAAAAGAGGAGCGAAAGGAGAGGGGTGTTTGCCGGAGACAATTAGTTCATTCCTGCATTCTTGCCAAGTATTGCGTTGTCTGAAAAATATCAGTCTGGCCACTCTCCAAGCCTGATAAGGATTGGAAATTGTGAAATATCTTGAAAGACTGTGGGCCAGGTCTTTGATGGAGAGGAATTCACTGTAAATTAAATAAAAGGGGTTTATCGGGACGAGGACTTGGCTTTCTGCTGCTAGGGAAGCCTAGGCCAGAACATCATTCTCCTTTCTTTTGTCTAATCGGTATTGGCAGGAGGAAGAAATCAAGGCTTCAGTGCTTCAGGGCTTTATGCTCTTGTTCCTCTCTTTATTATCTATATGAGATGCTGGATGAGATCATCCATTCCTTTGGAGTCTGGTATCATCAGTACACTGATACTTAGTGATAAATCTCAACCAGAGGCTGAACAAATGATGCTATCAAGAACTTATCTCAGTGACTGCAGGTTGTGTGGGTCTGAATGGGGAGGAACAATCTCAATTTCAACAAGACTAATGTCCTGGGGTATTTTGACTACCCGGAACTGAAAATGCAGGAATTTTTATTCCAAAAGTTTTATTTCTCCCTTCAGCATTGGCACACATTTGGAAGGGGGGGGGGTGTTCTTTGAAGGTCTTCCTTGAATAATTCATCTAGCGGCCAATTGTGTTCATACTTAAGACTGGGAGGACAATCACTCAGGCTTTGCTTGCCTTCAATTTGGACTACTGTAATGCACTCCAGATATGGCCATCTTTGAAGACCACGTCTGAAGCTGCAGCTGGTCCAGTACACAACGGTGCAGACGGTTATGGGCATGCCATGATCTGTCCATGGAACGAATCTGTTTTGTAAACTGCACTAGTTACTAGTAAGCTTCTGGCTGCACTTCAAGGTATAAGTTATCATTTATAAAACACTTCATGACATAGGGCCGAAATGTTTGAGGAGCCATCTATCTTCTATAGTTTCTATTGTGGCCCAGCAGGAGCCGTTGGAGCTGCCACCAGACTCCAGGCCCTATGAGTCAGCTCTGGAGGATGTGGAGGACCCTGGACAGGGTTCCGACTCCGAGCAGGGCGCAGAGAGGCTGGTTGGCCACGTGGAGGCACCTGAGCCTTGGACCAATGGGAAGGAGACAAGGGATAGTGAGCCGGTTGCCAGTAATGAGTTGTTCCTGGATGCACGCCATCGAAGAGCTAGTAGGTGTCAGGAACAATTACGCAATTACAGGAGGTGATTGTATTCAGGTCATTAGGCTCCTCTCCAGACTATCAAATGCTACTGGTGCACACGCCCCTCTTTGCAGTAGTCAACGCAGGATTGAATGTCGGAGGACATTACTGTGAGCTTGGCAGGCTGGATTGCTGCCAAGCCTTCTTTGTGTTTATTGCTGCCTGAGTTTGTCTGAGTTGCTGCCAAGGTCCTTATCTGTTTGTTCTGCTTGGCTTTCAGCCACCGAGGTCTTGGTGTCTTGCTATTAAAGTACATTCCACTTAAGCTTGTCTCGGCATTCGTTACTAGATGGAGGAGGGGGTCAGAACAAGTTTCCATCTATCCCATACAAATCAGGCAATGTCACCTGGTTAAGACTCAGGAAGCAAACCTTCTTTGTTACATTGCTTGTTTGGTAATTCAAATCTCACCGGCTTAAGGTTAACTCAGCCTTCCATCCTTCCGAGGACAGTAAAATGAGGACCCAGATTGTTGGGGGCAATAGGCTGACTCAGTTTTTACAAACTGCTTAAGAAGAGTTGTAGAGCACTGTGAAGCTGTATAAAAGTTTAAGTGCTATTTCTATTACTATCCTCTTTGAAATTACACCCTCCCCCAGATATTCACATGGACTTCACTGACTATATTTAAACAATCCTTAAAAGCATGGCTCTTCTCCCGGGTCTTGGATTAGAAATGGATAGGAATGGATCCCTTGCAGGATAACTGATCTGTTAAAGTTTATATTATTTTATTCCACATGTTTTTGGTATTGTTTTGAATTGCATTGCTGTACGTTGTCTTACATTGTATAACATCATGAGTTATGATAGAATCAGCCTATAGAAGTAATAAATAATAATGTATAAAATCAGCTTTATAATACACAGAGAAGAGAACCCAATCAAACAGGAGAAATGTTCATCAGTATATATTACAGTCTGGCTTCAACATGAATTGCAATGAAGGGATGTTTTGCTTGGTAATTAATCTGAAAATGTGCCATGCCATTAGCAGCCACATGGATTTGAATTCCTGTACAAGTCTTGCCTTCCTTTAGTCCTGAAATGACATCACAATAAGCCCCAGCAGGAAGTCCAGTTGGAAGGATTACTGACAAGTTCCTGTATGATAAAAGATAATTTTATTCTTTCATTTATATTCAGAAAATGATATGCCACCCATTGCTACGAACGTCTCATAAAATGTACAATAAAATGGTAACACATTAAATCAAGAAATATAAAATATTAAAATACTAAAACATTAAGCAGCCTGAATAAATAAGAATGTTTTCAGCTTATTCCCAAACTGTTAATAGGCTTTTTTCACCTTCAGTGACTATGTGGTTTCATAACTTAGAGAAAAGTTAAAAAGCAGAATTAACCACTCACATCAATCCATGGCAAAATTAGCAGCAAGTAGGTTCACCAACAAATGCGCGCTTGACAAAAGTGCGCCGACAAAACCGCGGGGACAAAAGTGCGAGTTCGAAATCGTGCCGAAGAATGAGGACAGAAGCACGCCGACAACAGCGCGCCAACAGAAACGCGCTCTTAACCTAACCCTAAAGGTAACCCTGAACATAAACCTAAACCTAACCCTGAACCTAACCCTAACCCTGAACCTAACCCTGAACCTAACCCTAATCCTAACCCTAACCCTAACCCTAACCCTGAACCTAACCCTTACCTTAACCGTAATGGCGCTTCTGTCGGCGCTCTTTTGTCGGCGCGCCTTTGTGGGCGCGCTATCAACATCGTGATTTTATCGACGTGGTTTTGTCGGTGCGCTGTTGTCGGGCGCGCTTTTGTCGGGTCATGCAACAAGTATATATCCCTTTTTAGACTGGATACACAAGAATAGAAAATCTGTAAGTAACTGACTTCTGGAGGAAGAAATTTCAGATTGAAAACTGTGGCAAGGAATGAAAAGCTGGCAACTCGACTGGCTTTTCAAATCTCTCTGGACAATGAGTTTATTTGAGATCACTCAGATATACTCCAGACGGCGGCTCCTCACAAGGATACTGGAAGACTGTTGCTTCCAGAGTGTTTAGAGTTCTGAGAGACAATATTCATCTTGCTCAAACCCTGCTTGGTATCTTTGAAAGACCACTAAGTTTGCATCCTTCTTTTTCTAATCACTTTTAGAAATTGCTAGTTAACTGCTTTTTCAGCTATTAGAAACCAACAAATTTGGCAGCCCTGGCTGAGCTTTTATTTAAAGTATTGGAATAAACAGCAAAAGGTTGATTAAAACCTTGGTTTTAAGAAATTACGAATGGACTAAGAGTCCAGTTAAATTTAAAATAAGATTTTGGAATTAATTGCAATTTATTTATTAATTAATTGGAAAATTCTTACTTAGTTTTTAAAAAAACATGTTAAGATAGTATTTTAAAAATCGGACACCAGAGGAAGCAAAATGAGAGCCGAGGTGGCGCAGTGGTTAAATGCAGCACTGCAGGCTACTTCAGTTCTGCAGTTCGGCTGTTCAAATCTCACCGGCTCAGGGTTGACTCAGCCTTCCATCCTTCCGAGGTGGGTAAAATGAGGACCCGGATTGTTGTTGGGGGCAATATGCTGACTCTGTAAACCGCTTAGAGAGGGCTGAAAGCCCTCTGAAGCGGTATATAAGTCTAACTGCTATTGCTATTGCTATTTATCGTATGTTTTAGTCAAGCCGAGGTGGCGCAGTGGTTAAATGCAGCACTACAGGCTACTTCAGCTGACTGAAGTTCTGCAGTTCGGCTGTTCAAAACTCACCGGCTCAGGGTTGACTCATCCTTCCATCCTTCCGAGGTGGGTAAAATGAGGACCCGGATTGTTGTTGGGGGCAATATGCTGACTCTGTAAACCGCTTAGAGAGGGCTGAAAGCCCTATGAAGCGGTATATAAGTCTAACTGCTATTGCTATTGCTATTTATCGTATGTTTTAGTCAAGCCGAGGTGGCGCAGTGGTTAAATGCAGCACTGCAGGCTACTTCAGCTGACTGCAGTTCTGCAGTTCGGCTGTTCAAATCTCACCGGCTCAGGGTTGACTCAGCCTTCCATCCTTCCGAGGTGGGTAAAATGAGGACCCAGATTGTTGTTGGGGGCAATATGCTGACTCTGTAAACCGCTTAGAGAGGGCTGAAAGCCCTATGAAGCGGTATATAACTCTAACTGCTATTGCTATTGCTAAAATATTACAATTAAAGGACAGTTTATAAAATACAGAATGGAGCAAAATATTCTAACATTGGACATATTAAAGCAGAAGTCCCGCACCCCATCCATGGACCAGCACTGGGCTGTGGCATGCCAGAAACCGGGCCGTGAAAACAAATGAAGCAACAAACAAGTAAAAAACAAAGTAAAACATGTTTTACATGCCATGATCAAGAAGTTGGAAGTGGATTTACAAATGATAGGCTACACTTGAATGTACAGAAAAACATGGAAAAAAAGATATTATATTGGACATATCAAAGAAACCACATTTTTAAATAATTATAAGAGATATACAAACAATAAACCAAGAGAATGACCTGGATAATTTTCCTATATTGGACTTCCAATAGAAGTTTGTTAAAATTGTGAAAAATCTCATGGGAAGCGACAAAGAATGGGAAAAAAATCAAGTTTTTTTTAAAAAAAAAAACTTGCAACATTATTTAAACAGAGTAAAGTTTAAGACTGATAGGAATAAAAGGAGAGAATATACAAATTAGTTTATTTGATCAAGGAACATAAAGATTTGTTGTCATTTCCGTTAGCCTGAATGGACTTTTGCCAACACCGGGAACTGAAATGATTGTGCTTCATGGATTCATTTATTGATAAAAAGATGGGAAGAAGAGAGTATTTTAAGAGGAGTTGACAAATTACTAAAATTGTTGATAGCTGTTGTGATGAAGGTTGGAAATTACTTATAGATTAATTTTTCTTTATTACTTTTCATTCTCCCCTCCCCTTTTTTCTTCTTCTCCACCTTCTATTTTTCTCCATCTATTTTTCTATCTTTTAGGTTTAGGTTTACATTTGTTTTTATTATTACAATTACAGTCTTTCATAAAATTACTATATTGACGGATGCTGAAAGTCTGTTGCTAATCCAAGTACAAATCATTTTCTAAACTAACATGTGTTGTAATGACCCTAGAAGTCAACCGGCCATTCACAAAGCTGTTTTAAAACAAACAATGTTCACCGACAGTACTGCCAATTTCTGGGCCAGCAGAATTTCTTAGACTGTCTTCCCTACCATTTTCTTCAAATATTTCCTGTTGTGGCCCAGCAGGAGCCATTGGAGCTGCCACCAGACTCCAACAGCGAGGGGACCTGTGAGTCGGCCCTGGAGGATGTGGAGGACCCTGGACAGTGTTCCAACTCCGAGCAGGGCACAGAGAGACTGGTTGGCCACCAGGTGGCCCCTGAGCCTTGGATCAGTGGGGAGGAGACAAGGGAGAGTGATCCAGAAACCAACTGTGAGTTGTTCCGGGATGCACGCCGTCGAAGGGCTACTCGGCGTCAAGAACAACTACATAATTACAGGAGGTAATTACGCTCAGCTGATGGTCATTAGGCTCCTCTCCAGACTATAAAAGAGACTGCTTGTGCCACGCCCTTCTTGCAGAAGTCAACGCTTGGACTAAAGAGAAACGAACTTGGCAGGCTGGATTGCTGCCAGAGTTTGTTTGCGTTGCTGCCAAGGTTTGTCGGACTTGCTGCCAAAGTCCTTATCTATTTGTTTACTTGGCTTTCAGCCACCGAGAGTCTGGACTTGCTATTAAAGGACATTCTCATTAAGTGTGTCTCGGCTTTCATTACTGGACGGAGGAGGGGGGATCAGAACAATTTCCATTACAATAATTGAAGTTACCTATGCCTATGTCTCCAAAGACAGGCTTCTCTCCTATATGAGGTAGAGATGCACCCCATTTACCAGACAAAATAAATAAAAGGGCTTCTTTACTTTCAGTTTTATATGGTTTTTGAATATGGTAATAGGCAGGTTGCCTCAGATTCAACCCCATCCATAACGAGCTCAGGTCCCAAATTACTTGTCATACGCTAGGCAAATAAATAAAAGTTGAAATTGCCTCTCATTTACCTCAAAGTATTTCCCAAATTTTATCTTATTTATGTGATCTGACATATGGGGTCTATATACGTACTACTTTTTTTCTCTATTTCATCTACTTTTGTGAATGCATTTAAATGAAAATACATGTGAGAACTTAGCGTGCTAGAATCAACATGTCCTGCAAACAACACATGTAAAATACTCTGTGATCCTCAGAAAAGTCACAGCTGCTGAGAGAGAAAAAGTGCTAAGACAGGTGCTATGTTCACATGCTGAAGTTCCTTTTTGGGGAATTAAATCCATAGTATTGTATAACCAAAGTAGAAATCACCTTAGCGTAACAGCCTAGCTTGGAATGTTGAATTACTATTCCAAGCAGCTATAGCCAGGTAAAACATTGGTAAGAGAATGGGCATATTCCAAATCGGACTTTTGTTTCAAATATTGCAGGCAATGAAATATGCCTCCACTTTGGTGTGAAATGTCAATTAAGTCTAACACTTTGATTAAAGTGGTTTCTGTACATGTAGAATACAAGCCAAGGGATCAAAAAGTGTCTGGCTTCTCCAATCTGATAAGTAAAGCGTGGTGTCTCTTTTACAGTTCTGCTTTGATGGGATTAATTGACTCAAATAATCTTCTGATCAAATCATCCCATTGAAACTCTACCCAACCGTAGTGTTACACAACATGTGGACGAACACACAAATTCTCTTCTCCCACTTTGCTATGTTGGAGGATATTCTGGAGCAGAGACAGAGGAGACTATCTCTAGAATGATGGTTTATAGTGACAAACTATAATGGCATCTCAACAGCAGCAACAAAGTTTTTGCATTGATATCTGACCCTCCAGAAGAAGAACCCATATTATTTAATCGACCCAACTGTTCCAACAAATGAATTCTACTCTTATCTGTGTTCCTTACAATATTTTTGGCTATACAACAGTGGTGGGATTCAAATAATTTAACAACCGGTTCTCTGCCCTAATGAACGGCTGGGTGGGCGTGGCTCAGTGGTCATGTGACTGGGTGGCCATGGCCAACTCAACGTCACTCACGTCGATGGGCGTTTCGTCTTAGCTGTTACAATGTTATAAGGGTTAACCGGAGAGGCAGTTTCTGTAAGCAGGGCAATAAAGATTAGGCTAGAAACAACACCAGAATGTTTCCTTCCTGCCTTCCTTACAGGATTAGCCTGTAAAGCAGAAAAAAAAAACAAAAGAAAATTTCTTCCAACAATCGGTTCTCCGAACTGCTTAGAAAGTTAACAACCGGTTCTCCCAAATAGGTGCAAACTGGCTGAATCCCACCACTGCTATACAATGATTGGAGGGTCACAGAAGCTTCGTTAAAAACCTAGCATGGTATGCTGAAAAGCTAGAATGCATCTACCCAATGACCCCACTATAAAATCTAAAGAGAAGGGACATCAGAAAATCCAGTTTCTGTGGATAGCTGGCGAGTATGAGTGACTGATGGTGACATCCAGGCAGGGCCGGATTTAGATGAAAAGAGGCCCTAGGCTATTCCACTTATGAGGCCCTTTCACCTCCCATTTTTAAGTTTGTAAATTACATGAGAGACAATAAAATACATCATTACTGTGATATATATCAATATATATCAATATATATAGCTGGCCTCCCGACGGAGGGCGGCTCTGCTCTGCGGCAAAGGCAGCGAGGCCAGCCGCCTCCCCTGCTGTGCTCAGCTGCCCGGCTCGGTCCCCTCAACCTCACCTGCCTGGCCGCTGGTGGGCTCCGCGTCGATGGGGCGGCTACTGGGAGCGGCTGCGCCTCTCGCCCGACCGCCGGTGCGGGGAACATGGGCGGGCTCCCCAACTGCCGCGGCACTGGAACGATCTTAACCAATACATTTTTATGTTTGTTTATTAGTCATATGCGTAGAATTTCTCCTTATTTTCGGTTCAGTGTTTTAGTGTTCACTGTTTTTAGAATAGTGTAATTTTAATTTTGCTAACAATTTGAATGTAGGCCCCTCTTGATCTTGAGGCCCTAGGCTGAAGCCTAGTTAGCCTATAGGAAAATCCGGCCCTGCATCCAGGGTTTCAACAGACATTCAACTCCTTTTCAATATGATCAATCATATAGTAGAAAAGCAGCAGGTTGAAACTATTGAACGGTTAATCAGTTTTGATCCAAAGATGAAATCCAAATTATTCTGACCTATTACGTTTATAGTAGAAGATAGAAATCCAAGCCTCTTTCAATTTTTACATAAACATACCTGTCATCATTATTAAACACAACAAATCCTTTGCCAGCACGTCCAAATGCTACCTGATTGTTATCGTTGTCCCACCAGTTTGTAATTGGCTCCCCATAGACGATATTTCGGAATATCACCATGTTTCTGAAATGTGGGGGGGAAATGGATCAGTGTTAAGGAATGTACGTTACGCAATCTGGTAACTGTAGAAACTACCGGAAGATTATCTTGACAGATATGCAAGATCAGTTGCTAGGGTAGCCAGGGGTAAAAAATATTTTAAATTCACAACAGATAGATAATGTAAGACTGAGACTGACACCTCCCTAATTCGATGAAGTACAAGGGGGAGGAAGAATTACAGCACAATCAGTTGCAAGATTCTGAAATTATAGCCAATCTTAATCAAAGTAATTTCTGCTTTCAGGTGGAGTTGATTTCCAGGTCCGCACTACCTAATGGGGCTGACATTAATTTTATAAATCTATTTATGTAAAAAAA
Organism: Thamnophis elegans; assembly: GCF_009769535.1. Lineage (NCBI taxonomy): Eukaryota > Metazoa > Chordata > Lepidosauria > Squamata > Natricidae > Thamnophis > Thamnophis elegans. Next base: position 4,803,685 of record NC_045545.1, read on the forward strand.
AAATGTGCAACATATAATTCGGTGAATTAAGAAAGTACCTGTCTGAGTTACTTCCAAATATAATGTCTCTTGTGGACTTAAAATATGTTTTACCGTTGCTACACTGACAACTGATCTTGCCTATTTATCTTGCTGTCTACAATAACTTTTGGATACAATTCCTATTGCTCTGAAGTCCACAAATTAAGGGAGTTATACAGTGGTGGGTTTCAAAAATTGTTGGAACCTACTCTGTGGGTATGGCCTCCTTTGTGGGAGTGGCTTGCCACCCATGTGACCGGATGGGAGTGGCTTGCCGCCCATGTGACCAGATGGGAGTGGCTTGCCGCCCATGTGACCGGATATGAAATTATGAATTAGTACTTAGGTCGGTCCAAGTAGCTATTCAGAAGTTAGTGGTTAGAAGCAATCGTAAAGCAAGATATGGAATTAAAACCAGAAATATTTTGTTGGCTATTTGAAAGGGAGTATAATATATATTTAATTTTACACATGTTAGCAGCTGCTGGAATTGTGTTTGCACAACAGTGGAAAAACAGAGATATGTAAATGAATAAATATTACAATGTGCAGGAATAAATAAATTGACAATTAAAATCAAGAAAGCTTTGAATACTTGTTCACGTGGGATTGGTTTTAGCAATTGCCAAATAACGGAAACAGAAATTAGAAATCCAAAAGTATGAAAGAAAACATCAATTATGTAAGGAAAGGTCCCTAAAATGTATAAGGAAATATTACTAGATCATTATTAATGTGTAGATAACTGTGGGACATTGCACACCCACCAGTGGTGGGTTTCAAAAATTTTTGGAAGCTCTTCTGTAGGTGTGGCCTGCTTTCTGGGTCCACTGGTAGAATCTCTTCTAACCGGTTCGGTAGATTTGACGAACCGGTTCTACCGAATAGGTGCGAACTGGTAGGAACCCACCTCTGGAGTTATAACTCAAAGGATCTGCACAAAATTTTGCAGGGAGAGGCATCTTTAAAATCTATCCGCTTACTTAGGGAAAAAAATGGGTTATTTGAACCCTAGCTATACAGAAGAGCAAATTTACTCTCAAGAAACCTCTGTAGAAGGTAGCATTGAAAGCATTTACCGAATTTCATCCCAACGGTGTTCACAGATCCAGCCATTGCCACAAGTTTGATTTTCATAAATTGTCACAGGTTTAATGGATCCATCACTATTGCTTGGTGGTCCAACCCAATCATTCAAGTCCTTGTTTTAAAAAAAAATGGCACATCATTACTAAACCATAAGCAGCAAGATTTGAACTTGCTAAATAAATATCTGCATTCATTCATAATATCTGGCTTTTAAACATTTCTAGGAGCAACAGACCTAGATAATGGAAAGCCATCAAGGTTCTTATTATAATTTATGCAAAAATTTGAGAATCCTTGACACTTTTTAAAAAAAATCTAAGCTGACACGGCAAACGTCATTAGGCTAAACTACTCGCAAAAGTTAATTTTCTCTACCATATGTGAATGTTTCTTTGCAAATGTTTTTTAAAGTGAAATTATACAATTCGTATTTTGTATAAACTAAAATCTAAATAGTTGCTCATCAAAACATCCTCTCAGCTGTTTAAAGGTGAACACAAACAAAATAAATGGATAAAAATATAAAACACAATGATTAAAAGGTTGCCATAAAACTACACTAGCAGAGACGTGAAAACAAGAATTTCAATCTGTTTTCAAAGTAATGGGACTATCTTTTAAAATACAGTGGCTTAGAAATAAAATGAACACATTTTATATATCTTTTTTTTTATTTTTTTTGTAAAGTAACAAAAAGTTACCGTTCCATTCTGGATATCTTTAGGCCACCAGTAGCTCGACATGATTCGTGTGAATCCATAGGGATGAGCGAGCATAAACCCCACTGCCATCTTATAAAGTCTATTAAATAGATAAGAGTTCTGGTATAAATGTGTTTTCAGACACAGAAATGAGCCAACACAGAATAAATAACTTGTCTGAATGGAATATTGAAAGCAGGCGACGGGCACTCTCACAAAACGCCTTCCATCATGTGTGTGAGCATTCAGCTTACCAAAAAGTAAATTGATATGGTGGCTTCGTATTATCTCCCTCCACCCCTGATGTTCCTAACAATCATAGCTTATTTTTATCTGGTTTTCTGGGCAAGAGGGATCATTTCCAAACAAAGCATTTGGGTCTATAGCACAGGTGATCTGCACTTAATGACCAGCAATTTCGTGATTACACAGAATTACAAGAGACCTACAAAATGTTATTTATGACCTGGATTCAAAGTTCCAATGGCCACCCCCCAACCCCCGGGCAACTGGCCCACATTTATGGCCACGTGACTACAATTTACAACTTTTGTCAGAAACTGGCATTGTTTTGCACCCAGTGCAAATAATGGGTTCAATTAACAACTGCCACATTCACTGAACAACCACTGCAGAGGTGGGTTCCTTCCTACCAGTTCGCACCAGTTCGGTAGAACCGGTTCGTCAAATCTACCGAACCGGTTAGAAGAGGTTCCACCAGTGGACCCGGAAAGCAGGCCACACCTACAGAAGAGGGTCCAAAATTTTTTGAAACCCACCACTGGTCCTTGGATATGATTATTCTACACTATCATGCTCATATTTGTAAAACTCAGTGCCTCTGTGAAAGGTAAGGATGACGACTGCGTTTGTGGTGCAATCAGAACATTGCGTGTGTTGAAGTTGTTTTAACGCAAACCAAAGATGCCTTTAAAAAAAACAAGTTTACATCCTATTCTTATGCATGCCAGTGCTGTGTGAGAGATAATTTAAGGTGGTTCTGACAAGTGTCGTCGGCATCTTCATATCCGGTCACATGGGCAGCAAGCCACTCCCATCCGGTCACATGGGTGGCAAGCCACTCCCACAAAGGAGGCCACACCCACAGAGTAGGTTCAAACAATTTTTGAAACCCACCACTGAACCACTGCATTTGCTTAACAACCACTTGAAAAAAGTTGTCGTAAAATCAGATCAGCACATAATGACCCGCTTAATGGCTGATATGATTTAACAGCCATAATTCCTGGCTCAACTATAGTAAATTAAATTTCCATTTATGGAGATGAGGAGGAGAAGATTTATACTACACTTGGTCATCATCACTACCATCTTTAATACCATCTCGCTCTTCCATTCAAAAAACAGGAACATGTCCATACTGCAAAGATTTTCCAGTGATATATTATATCAAGGATGAAATTCTGCCCATACTTTCCTGAGATTACACCCAACTGAATGCAATGTGATTTATTTTCATATAAATAAGTTCAGGAAAATGGGATAAAAAGGGTATATTACATGTTTGTTTTTAAGCCGCTAAGGGCCACAGCATCAAATCAATGAATTCCTGAGCTTGTTAATACAAAAAAAAAAAATGCACAAGATAAAAATATGCATTAACAATTTAGGGAACTGTTTTGGGAGAAAGATTTTGTTTTTTTTTAAAAAGGGAATTGGATATGTTACAATTTGGCCACAAGCTAGAGCACAGAATCAAAATTTCAAATGCCTCTAATTCAGTAGCCATCCAGCTATGGAAATTATACATTTTAGGTTTTGCCTCTGCCAATGTGGATAAAATTTTTCATATCTAGTCTTAAATGGCGATCTTCAATTTGATAATGAAATTTGCACAAATTTCACTTGAAGGTGAGAAAACTACGAATTTCAAAATCAAAGGACACAAAAGAAATTCAATACTGCTCCTGAAGCTATTTATTTTTTTTAAAAATAAAATCTTGACTGTAGGGTTTCATGCAAACATATGCAATAATAACCAGATTTACTGAAAATAAAGTATGGTTACTCCTCTAACAGAAAGCATGTATGTTGTGTGTGAGCAGAACCTCCTCTCTAAACTACTTTTGAGAAACAATGGAGCGATTACATCTATTTCTCATTGTATCCCAACTTTGCTTAAGCTGCTTCACCGGGGGGATCTAAAAAGCATCCTTTTCACCAGCTCCTCTTCACTGAATTACTTAAGTCAGATTTTGGAGCAGAAATGTCGATAACTAGATGTCTGCAAGAGTGGTGGGTTTCAAAAATTGTTGGAACCTACTCTGTGGGTGTGGCTTCCTTTGTGGGAGTGGCCTGACACCCATGTGACCGGATGGGAGTGGCTTGCCGCCCATGTGACCGGATATGAAATTATGAATTAGTACTTAGGTCGGTCCAAGTAGCTATTCAGAAACTCTGGCATTGAAGCACGCAAGCCTTAAAGCTGTCAAGTTACAAGATCCTTGCCAGTGGTGGGTTTCAAAATTTTGGGGAACCTCTTCTGTAGGTGTGGCCTGCTTTCCGGGTCCACTGGTGGAACCTCTTCTAACCGGTTCGGTAGATTTGACCAACCGGTTCCACCGAATAGGTGCGAACTGGTAGGAACCCACCTCTGCAACTGAAACTCTAAATCATGGGTCGTCAACCTGCTCCCTACCGCCCACTAGTGGGCGTTTCGGGATTCCAGGTGTGCGGTAGGGACTTCGGAGGTTAAAACCTCCTTTTGAGTGAGTGGGCATGCGCGAGCGCACACATCAATAAACCAATGTGCGTGTGCATGCGAACAAGCAAACACGTGGGAAGAGGAAGGGGAGAAGTGGAAACTGATAGCAGGGACAGGCAGATAAGTTTTGTTATCTTATAAAATAAAGGGGAGCAGAGCAGTTGTAAAATAGGAGAAAGAAAAGTTAGAGGCAGGAGAGAATTGTTGTGGGATAATAATAATAATAAGTGGGCTAACTAGCTCAGCCTTACTTTTGTACATTGCCCTAAGGAAGGTAAAAAAAAAGGAGATAAAAAGGAAAAGATTAAAAAAAAATAACAAAAAAAGGGAAGAAAAATAGAGAAAAGGGGATAAAATAAAGGAGGAGAGTAAGCAGTGTTTAGTCTGGCTCATAAATTAAGTTTTGCTATCTTATAAAATAAAATAAAGAAATAAGTAAAGGAAGGAGAAAATAAAAAAGGGAAAAAGAGATCCTTGATATAGTGAAATACTATAAGAAAGGTAAAGAAGAAGAAGGCAGGAAAAGGAATTTTGTTTTGATGGTGACACTTAATAAAAATTGGCACCCAATACAGCATTGTTTTTGGTGTTTATAATAAAAGGGAAAAGAGGAGGGAAAAAAGCACTGTGTGGAGTGCAGATCAAAACGTAAAAGTAGTTGTTAAATTGTGAAACAAATTTAGAACCCATGTCTGAAAAAAAAAGAAATATGCTCATGTTCCCCACTTTCGCAAAAAGTGGTGGGCAGTAAGGAAATTTTTCCATCAAGAAAGATCCATTAGTGGGCGGTAGGTATAAAAAGGTTGACTACCACTCTAAATAGTATTAATTTGTAAATTACTAGTGGGAAGACTTTTTAAACTTCTGATCTGATGGGATGTGCACCATTTGGGTTTGAGATTTAATTTGCAACTACAAAACAGCTTTTATAAACTATGCTAAAAAATAGGGGCAGGTTTACCTAGGGTTCCAAAACGTGAGAATGGAGGACCCACCACTTCCATGTCCCCTCTGGTTGTCGTGATTATCAACAAAGACGAAGGCTTTATTAGAGGGCATCATGTGCCAGCTTTCTCCCCAGCTCCTAAATCAGGAAGAAATAAGAATGTATTTAACAAGACATTTAAAAGTAGGCCTATTTAGGAGGATATGATCCAGCCCTTCCAATTTGAGCAGCACAGTTGCCAAGCTTTTCATCAAAAGCCCACACAAAATTTTTTTTTGAAGGCACAAGGGTACCTGTACCCTCCCTCTTACACCTGGATCCCTCTTTGGTCCTGGTTAGTGTCAAAAATAATTACTTCAAATTCGCCATCTTTTGTCCATTCCATTTGCGAAGGACAGTCCCCAACTGCATGCCATATTTAAATTCAGTCACTCGGCCATTTCTGAAGTATTCAGAGCTTTGGATGGCTTCACCGCCCAAATCAATTACCTGGAAAAAGCCAAGAGAAGGTATAGAAGGAATAAGAAAAGGGATTCCAAGATATAGCATGTTTGGCGAGGTGATCACTTCCTATTATACTGTGTATCGAGTCATCCTTAAAAGTGATTTAGAAATTTCAAACATTTAGTCACCAAATTAGTTTTTGGCATACACCTTGGGGATTATTTTAGGCAATCTTGCACGAGATGTACTAGTTGCAATTATGCTTCTTCCCACACAAACTTTTCATAGGTTCAGGCACGCTTTGGTGGTCCTTCTGAAATGTGTCACCACTAGCAAAGGAACATGGATAGGGAGCATTACAGTGTTTCTGCTGCATAATCTTGAATGTGGAGGCTTTTCCTAATAACACTAGATTAACCTCTGCACTTTTTGGCAAGATGCTTGAAAGCCATCATATTTTTAAAAGAAAGAATCAGCACTCTGTAATAACACACACACACACATCTTGTTATATTTACTTAATCACAGCTTGTTCTATTAATTTCAACTCATCGTCATCATGATCAGAAAAAAGGGGCTATAAATTCAAAAATGCTTCCTCCTCCGTTTTAGCTCTTGCCCATTTGAAATTCTACCTTTTTATAAATAATGTAAATACCTCAAAGTTAAACCCGACAAACCTCCAAATTTCCATTGCCTTAGCTAAGTTTCTCCTCAAATCAATTAATATTTTTTTAAAAATTAAAGGTTTGTATATCCAGACATCCAGATCCTAGATTTTACATAAATGCCAACAAGCACATTAGCTCTTCTAGTCATTTAAATTAATGTCTTAGAATTGATGTGTAAAGAATTGCTTTTCTGAAACACACCAAACATCCATTGGATCTTAAAATCACTAGAGCTGCAATCTGATATGAAATTTATATTGAGCAGGCACATATTGTATTACTGTAGATACATATTTTGTGAGCAGATAGATGGATAGATGATGGATGGATAGATAGATAGATAGATAGATAGATAGATGGATGGATGGATGGATGGATGGATGGATGGATGGATGGATGGATGGATGGATAGATAGATAGATAGATAGATAGATAGATATAGATAAGGGAGAGATAGATAGATTAGGGAAAGATAGAGAGATAAGAAGGGGGAGAGAGAGACAAGACAGGCAAGACACACAGGATAGATAGATAGATAGATAGATAGATAGATAGATAGATAGATAGATAGATAGAGATAGATAGATAGATAGATAGATAGATAGATAGATACATAGATACATATACATAGATAGTTAAGGGAGAAATAGAGAGATAAGAGGGGGGAGGGAAACAAGCACAGGATAGATAGATAGATAGATAGATAAATAGATAGATTAGGGATAGATAGATAGATAGATAGATAGATAGATAGATAGATAGATAGATAGTTAAGGGAGAGATAGAGAGATAAGAGGGGGGAGAGAAACAAGCACAGGATAGATAGATAGATAGATAGATAGATAGATGATAGATAGATAGATAGATAGATAGATAGATAGATAGATAGATAGATAGATAGATCAGATTTGTTGACGTTTGGCCTATTACTCTTCCTAAGACCCCCAGTGCACAAATCGTAAGGCTGCAGCAAGACAGCACATTTGAAAACACTTGAATGTTTTAGGGCAATGGACAAATACTGGGATTTTTCCTTTTTTTATTATTATTATTTACCTCTTGATAGATGAAAGGTCGTGAACCTTTGGTGAACCATCGGGCATTGAGGTTATTTAGCTTGCTTAAAATAACATTTATGTCCTCGGGCCTTATGTGCTTAGCAGCATCAATTCGGAACCCTGCCACGCCAAGGTCAATCAGGTGGTTCAAGAAGTGTATTATTTTTGAACGCACATCGTCTTTCCACTGGGAAAGGTCAAGGAGTCCATAAAGTCGACAGTAATGCACCTACACACAGGGGAAGAATGATTACTACAACCATTCAAAATAAAGCAAGAAAAATCAATCTGATTGTTGTTGAATTGTTGAAAGGGTGAAAGAAAGAAAAAGCCTCCAGGGTCCCTTAATCCACTCTCCATTACCTATACCGTGTACGGGCTCTGGGAAGTTGGGGGGAGGGGAAGGGAGGTGGGGTGTTAGGGGGGAGGGGGGATATATAGTATGTGTTAGATTTTAAAGTAACGCGACTGCACTTGTATACTGTTGCTCTTTAATTTCACTGTAAAAATAGGACAAGCTGAATATATTAATAGATAGTAGAAATACACCGAAGGGAGGAGTAGTGGGATAGAAGAAAGATGCGTAGAGAGGGTGGGAGAGAGGATTGGAGGGAGGGTGAGAAGGAAGGGAGGAAGTGTATCGGGAGAGAGGAGTTGTAGAGGGGGAGGGGAAGTAGGGTAGAGGGGAATGATGGAGGGAAGATGGAAAGTTGGAAGGGGGCGGAAGAACGAGGTGTATGGAGGGTCGAAGAGGTACATTGGGTTTCTATTTTGGGGGGTATTATTGACAAGAGGAATGGCTGTGTTTATTGTTTATTGTTATATGGCCCCGGTTATGCACAGTATATATGTGACTGTACAAAATGAAAATGGAAAATAAAAACACATTTACAAGAATCCATTCTCCATTAACTGGATATATGATTCAAACCTCAACCCCTTCAAATATGCTCTGAGATGCCACCAAATGAGATCTGAGATGCCACAAAATGTTCAGTGGGACTTGTCCATACTGTTTCCAACCATTTACAACACAGTCTTCTAGCCACTTCGAATAAAAGTGGCTTACTTTTCCTCCCTTTTTAAAGTACGATTTTGTTTGTTTTGTTTAATTTTTATCCTGCCTTTACTGTTTTATAAGTAACTCAAGGGAGTGAACATAACTAATATTCTTTCTCCCACAACAGCAACACTGTGAAGTGGTTTGAGCTAATTTGCCCAAGATCA